>NW_026000196.1:197186-212238 GCF_001458135.2 Marmota marmota marmota
GTCAAGGGGACCCCCCCTTGATGGGGTAGACCCCTCCAACCGGGGTGCGGGGGTAGCTCCCATCACACCCCGGGTAGAGGAGACTTCCCTCTCGCGGGTGGAGACCCCACCAACTGGGGTGTCAGGGGGAGCTCATATACCATCGCAACCTGGGACGAGAAGACTCCCCCTTCCAAGGGGGAGACCACTCCAACCTGGGGGTCAGGGGGAGCTCCCACACTACAGCACCCCTGGTGGAGGAAAATCCCCCCTCGAGGGGGAAGACCATCCAACTGGGATTTTGGTGGGAGCTGCCACACCTCTGCACCCTGGGTCGAGGGGATTCTCCCATAGAGGGGCGGAGATCCTGCCAACTGGGGTGTTTTGGGGAGCTCCCACGCCACCGCACCCGGGTAAAGGGGTCTTTCCCCTTAAGGGGGGCAAACCTTCCAACCAGGGTGTCAAGGCAAGCTCCCACAGCACTCCGGGTTGAGGGGACTCCCCCCTCGAGGGAGGAGACCCCTCCAACCGGGGTATCAGGGGAGCTCCCACCACACCCTGTGTCGAAGGGACTTTCCTCTCGAGGGAAGAGACCCCACCAACTGGGGTGTTGGGGGGAGCTTGTATACCATCACACCCTGGGTCGAGGGGACCATCCCCTCGAGGGGCAGACCCCTCCAACCGGGGTGTCGGGGGAGCTCCAACACCACAGCACCCCGGTTCTAGGAGACTCCCCATTCGAGGAAGGAGATGGCTCCAACCAGGGTGTTGGGGGGGGGGAGCTCACACAACACCGCACTATGGGTCGAGGGGACTCCCCCTTCAAAGGGGGAGACCCCTCCAACCGGGGTGTCAGGGGGCTCGTGTATCATCACTCCCGGGTCGAGGGGACTAACCCATCAAGGAAGGAGACCCCTCCAACCGGGGTGTCCAGGGAAGCTCCCACCACACCCCGAGTTGAGGGGACTACCCCCATGAAGGGGGAGACCCCTCCAACCGGGTGTCGGGGAAAGCTCCCTCCGTAACCCTGGGTTGAGGCAATCCACACTCTAGCAGGAATACCCCAACAACCAGGGGTGTCGAAGGAGCTTCCACCACACCATGGGTGGGGGGACTCCCCCCTCTAGGGGGGAGACCCCTCCAACCAGAGTGTCAGGGGGAGCTCCTATACCATCGCATCTCAGGTGGAAGGGACTCCCCACTCTAGGGAGGAGACCCCTCCAAATGGGGTGTTGGGGGGAACTCCCACCACACCCCAGGTCGAAGGGATTCCCCCCTCTAGCCAGGAGACCCCTCCAACCAGGTTTCCGGAGGTGCTCATATACCATCGCATCTCAGGTTGAAGGGACTCCCCACTCTAGGGGTGAGACCTTTCCAAACGGGGTATCGGGGGAACTCCTACCACACCCCGGATCAAAGGGACTCCCCCCCTTTAGTGGGGAGCCCCCTCCAGCCGGGGTATGGAGGGAGCTCCCACAGCACCCCACGTGGGAGACCCCTCCAACCAGGTGCAGTGAGTAGCTGGTATACCACCGCACCCCTGGTCGAGGGCAATTGTCCCAGTAGGGAGGGAGGCCCCTCGAACCGTGGTGTCCAGGGGAAGGGGGGAGCTCTTATACTACCACTCCCCAGGTCGAGGGGACTCCCCCATGTAGGGGGGGACCCCTCCAACAAGGGTGTGTGGGGGGCAGCAGGAACACTTTTACTTTCAGTCCTATCAGAGAAATCCCAATTTGCTGAAAAGACACTGAAAATGTTTCCTGTTTGCTTTGATAATGTGCAGGAGGGAGCTGTTCACCATTGCACTTGGCTCTTGAAGATTCATTGTCCTAGGTTCAACCATTCATTTGCAGGAAAAGTTGGAATTTTCAGGTTTCACTTGGGAAAACTTGTACTCCAATAAAATAGAAAATATGAATGCATCAACAAATTTCTAGAGTTATATAATTTGCCCAAATTGAGTCAGGATGATATACACAATTTAAACAGATCAATTTCAAGTGACAAAATAGCAGATGCCATCAAAAGTCTACCAATCAAGAAAAGCCTAGGACTGGATGGATACACAGCTGAGTTCTACAAGACATAAAGAAGAACTAATACCAGTACTCTTCAATTTATTTTAGAAAATAAAAAAAGAGGCAGATGGAAGGTGGTCCAGTGTGGAGGTTGGCACTGATGGAAGTTTGTCCCCTACTCCACCTGGCACCAACAGAAGGCAGTGTGGCGAGGCAAGCAGCGCTGATGGAAGGCGATCCCACACAGTGCAGAAAGCACAGGCTTTCCTTGTGGGTCACCAGACTGAGCTCTGGACATAGCACAAGGTCATCCCAGCACCCCCCACCTCACCAAACACCCTACACGGGAAACAGACAGAATCCATCTTGGAAAACCTTACTGGCCATCTATAGGTGGGTGCCACTTCCAGCAAGGTTCTGTGGCTGATCAGGTACCCAGTTTCCAACTCCCCCACCCTCAGATGTGATAACTCAAAATTTTTCTCACAAGCTTTTGGGGGCCATAGCTATCAACACAGATTAGCAACTCTACAGGCACCTGATTTCCAACTCAGAGACTAACAGCAGGAGGCTCCAGGCAGAAGCTCAAGCCCTCTCACACTAGCTACCTCCAACACCCTGAATGCAGAGACTCAAGCTAGGAATAGACAACTCTACCTATTGGAAGAAAAGAAAACAGAGATCTGAGAGGCCTTTTTTTTTCTTTTCTTTTCTCTCTCTTCTCATCCATTCTCCTCTACCCTTCCCCCTCTGGTCCTCACAGCCTCAACATATGTGAAACCAAGAACTCTGCCTGAAATAGGTCTTTAAGAACTGAATCACCAGAATAATATAATATAGAGGAATTGCATATGCCCCACCTCCACCCCTTTTTAAATTTTCTTTCTCATTCTCTCTTTTTCTTCTTTCTTTCCTTGTTATTTTTTCTTTTTCTTCCTCCCTCTATTCCACTTTCAACCTCCTAAATTTTACTATTTATATGTAGGGTAATTTTCTAAATACAGATAGGAGTTTAAATTTATACATTCTTCCATAAATTACCACTGTCTATGCATTAGAGTTCTCCTCCCCATACACTCACTCCTTTCCCCCTTAACATAATGGTGAACAATTTTTCCTCAGATTGCTTTGATACTGGGCAGGAGGGAGCCTTTCACCAACTGCACTTGGCTCCCCAAGTTTGGTTGTCCTAGGTTTCACTTGGTTTTGACTTTTGGGAAGAATGGATATCAGCCTGGAAATCAAATATGGTTTGTGCTAGTTCTTGAAACTTCACAAACTCAATGAGTTCTCAGTGTGGGCACTGTGCATTATTCCTACTTGAAGTGGTGCTAAGCACAAGCACACAGGAACACTTTGACTTTCAGCCTTATTAGAGAAATACCAATTTGCTGAAAAGGAGCTGAACAATTTTTCTCACTCTGCTTTGAGTGTGGGCAGGAGGGAGTCTTTCACCAACTGCACTGGGCTCCCCAGGTTTTGTTGTTCTAGATTTATCTGTTTGTTTGCAGGAAAAGTTGGAATTTTCAGGTTTCACTTAGTTTTGCCCTATTGGAATCAATGGAGTTTGGCCTGGAAAAAAATACGGTTTGTGCTAGTTCTTGAGTTGTGAGTTGTCAGTGAGAAATACCAATTTGCTGAAAAGGCGCTGAACAATTTTTCTTCAGATTGCTTTGATACTGGGCAGGAGGGAACCTTTCATCAACCACACTGTGCTTCCCAGGTTGTGTTGACCTAGGTTCAACCATTCATTTGCAGGAAAAGTTGGAAATTTTCAGGTTTCACTTTGTATAGCTTCATAGGGATGAATGGATTTTGTCATGGAAATCAAACACGGTTTGTGCAAGTTTCTTGAAGCTTCACACACTCAAAGAGTTCTAAAAGAGGGCTCAGTGCTTTACTCCTACTTGAAGTACCCCTAAACACAAGCACACAGGAACACTTTGACTTTCAGCCCTAACAAGAAATACAAATTTGCTGAAAAGGCGCTGAAAATTTTTCCCTTGGATTGCTTTGATATTGGGCAGGAGGGAGCCTTTCACCGACTGCCCTGGCTCCCCAGGTTGATTTTCCTAGGTTTATGCATTCCTTTGCAACAAAATTTGGAATTTTCAGGTTTCATTTAGTTTTGCTCTATTGGGATGAATGGAGTTTGGCCTAGAAATCAAACATGTTTTGTGCTAGTTTCTTCAAACTTCACACACGCAAAGAGTTCTCAGAGAGAGCACTGTGTTTTTTTTTTTTTCCTACTTGAAGTAGCCCTAAGCACAAGCACACAGGAACACTTTGACTTTCAGCCCTATCAGAGAAATACCAATTTGCTGTAAAGGTGCTGAACAATTTTTCCTCGGATTGCTTTGATACTGGGCAGGATGGAGCCTTTCACCAACCGCACTTGGCTCCCTCAGTTTCATTTCCTAGGTTCAACTGTTTGTTTACAAGAAAAGTTGGAATTTTCAGGTTTCACTTCATTTTGCCCTATTGGGATGAATGGAGTTTGGCCTGGAAATCAAACACAGTTTGTGCTAGTTGCTTGAAACTTCACACACTCTTTGACTTTAAGTCCTATCAGAGAAATACCAATTTCCTGAAAAAGCACTGAACAATTTTTCCTCAGATTGCTTTGATACTGGGCAGGATGGAGCCTTTCACCAACTGCACTGGGCTCCCCAGGTTTGGTTGTCCTAGGTTCAACTGTTAGTTTGCAGGAAAAGTTGGAATTTTCAAGTTTCACTTCGTTTTGCCCTATTTGGATGAATGGAGTTTAGCCTTGAAACCAAACATGGTTCATGCTAGTTGCTTTTAACTTCACTCAGTGATTGATTTCTCAGTGAGGGCACTGTGCTTTGTTCCTTTTTGAAGTAGCCCCAAGCACAAGCACGCAGAAACACTTTGACTTTCAGCCTTATCAGAGAAATACCAATTTGCTGAAAAGGTACCGAACAATTTTTCCTAGGATTGCTTTGATACTGGGCCAGAGGGAGCCTTTCACCAACCCCACTGGGCTCTCCCTAGGTTTTGTTGTCCTAGGTTCAACCATTCTCTTGCAGCAAAAGTTGGAATTTTCAGGTTTCATTTGGTTTTACCCCATTGGGATGAATGGAGTTTGGCCTGGAAATCAAACATAGTTTGTGCTAGTTGCTTGAAACTTCACAAACTCAAAGAGTTCTCAGTGAGGGCACTGTGCTTTGTTCCTACATGAAGTAGTCGTAAGCACAAGCACGCAGGAACACTTTAACTTTCAGCCCTATAAGAGAAATACCAATTTGCTGAAAAGGCACTGTACAATTTTTCCTCAGATTGCTTTGATACTGGAAAGGAGGGAAGCTTTCACCAACTGCACTAGGCTCCCCAAGTTTGGTTGTACTATGATCAGCCACTCGTTTGCAGGAAAAGTTGGAATTTTCAGGTTTCACTTCGTTTTGCCCTATAGGGATGAATGGAGTTCAGCCTGGACATCACACACGGTTTATGCTAGTTGCTTGATACTTCACACACTTCTGCCCCCTTTATTAAACCTATACTTGAATACTAGGATTATGTATTACTAATTTTATCCAGCATAATTTTATACCATATTTTATAATGCTTATATGATTCTGATAGTTATAATCATAAGGTTTTCTTTGTTCTAATGGATAGTGTACAGCCTCACTCTTTTGTGTAAAATAGAAGTAATATGCTAATAGCAGAATAAGAAATTATTTCCAATATTTAAATTCTTATTTCTTAAATTTTTTACATCAAAACTTGTTATGAATGATTTTATAGTTCATTTCTTTAAAATGTTACTGATCTAACCACATGCCACCTAGTCAACATTTCTGCTCTGTATGGATGCAGTTACAGTTGGGAATCATTGATATTTAGGATTCTTAGGATTGTCTTTCAATACCATACTGTTTTTATTCATGATTACATGATTTTATATTTTTCTTAACATTATTGTACAAATTAATAATTCTTTTTTATTTTTAATGGAGAAAGTCCTTCACGTCAGCTTTTTTTATTTTGGCTTTCACCTGTATTCTATGATTGTGGGTGACAATTTTTACCTCGGTATGCTTCTTACAACGTGAAGTAAACTTTCAATATGAATCAGTCATGTGTCTATTGCCAATAAAGTTATGTGTGTGTGTGTGTGTGTGTGTGTGTGTTTTCCTATATGTATTAAAACACTGTTTTATGGCTCATATGTTTCCATTCTTGCTTGATATCAATGGTTGTTTTAGCCTATGCAGTCATGGAAATTGTTTTAATTTCTCCATCTGTTTATTGAAAAATCTGCATATTTTCTTTGTGAGAAAGAAATATTTTTGTGATTTAAAGGTAATTTTTGAAGTTTTATAAATTTACCTCTCTTTTGAGTATTAGTATAAATTTTAATTAAAATAACAAGATATATAACATACAATTTAGCATCATAAATATTTTAAGCATACAGCTCAGCAGTGTCGGTGTAGTCACATTGTTATGGAACATGTCTCTAAACATTTTCACCTTGTTTTAAGACCCAGTACTCAATTTCTACCTACACTGTAAGGCAAACATAATTACTTTTAATTCTATGAGTTTGAGTACTTTGGTGTCTCATGTAAGTAAGTCATATAGTAATTGTTTTTGTGCCTGCCTTATTTCACTTAGCAAAAAGTCCTCAATATTTATCTGCATTGTAGATGCTGTAAATTTTTTGTTTTGTATTGTGGTATAATATTCCATTTTTATATTATAACCTTCTTGAACTCTTTCTATATTCAAGCATATTTCAGTTGCTTTACCTTTCATATTTTGTGTAAAATACTGTATTGAATATGGATGTGCAAATATGTATGTCAGAGTTTACTTCTGTGCTCTCTATCCTATTCTTTTAATTTACTTGTTTGCTTTTATGCTAGACCAAACTATTTTTACAATTGTATATTTGTAATATATGTTAAGTCAAGAGCTGTGATACCTCCAATGTTTTCCTTTTTTTCTATTTCTATAAAGGAAAGGCATTGAAAGTTGATAGGAATTTCATTGAATCTATAGCTTAATTTGGGTAATATAGGCATCATTATGATGCTAAACCTTTTAACCCTTTAACAATAGTACATTCAAGAGTGTATTGTTTGATTTTTTATGAATTCAGAGATTCTCCAGGTTTTCTTTTGCTTAGATTTCTAACTTTGTTTCATTTTTTCTTGAAGTTAATATATTGTAAGGTCAGTTCTTTTAAGTTTATAATGGTTGTGTTGTGGTGTAAGAGGTGGTCAGTCTGGGGACTGTATTATGAGCTATTGAGAAGGTTGTGAAGTTTACTATTGTAGCATAAAATGTTCTCTCTAGGTCTGTGGGGTCTAATTGTTTTATAATGTCAAAGATCTCTGTTTTTTATTAATATTGGGTCTGGCTTTATCATCCATTATTGACAGTGAGGTGTTGAAGTCTGCTGCCATTGCTGTGCTCCTGCATGTTTTTCACTTCAGTTCTGTCAATGTTTGCTTCACTTTGGGGAACACAGATATGAATTGCATATATATATTCATAATTGCTATAACTTTACACTGAATAGACAATTGTATAATTGCCATTATGTTTTTTGTTCATCATCACAGTTTTTGACTAAAAATTATTTTTTAAATACAATTATGTTGCTCCTCACTCTCATTTTGTTCCTGTTTGCACATAATCTTTTTCCATGCTATCACCTTAAGCCTATTTGACTCCTTAGGTATTAAAAAAGTAATTTGTTTACAGATTACATGTAGTTGAATTCTGTTTTTAAGTTGATTTGTCTAATTTATATCTTCTCAAAAAGGGATTTAATCCATGTGTGTTTAAAAACATGAAAAGAACAGCCAAGCACAGTGGCACGTATCTGTTATCCCAGTGACTTGGGAGGGTAAGATAGGAGGATTTCAAGTTCAAGGCCAGCCTCAGCAATTTAGTAAGGCCCTGAGCAACTTAGTGAGACCATGTCTCAAAATAAAAAATAAAAGTGACTGGGGATGTGGCTCAGTGGTAAAAGTGTCCTGAGTTCAATCCCTGCTACAACCAAAAAAGAAAGAAAGAAAGAAGAAAACTTGGTATTTTGTGAATATTTTTGTTTGCTTATTTGTTTATTGCATCAGTGTTGTCCTGCTCTTCATTTTACTCATTTCATGTATTTGTGTATTGACATGCTTTGACTATGTTCTAGTTTCCTTTTATGTATCTTTAATAGGAATTTCCTTCATGATTACCATAAGGAGTACAAAAAATAGCTTAAAGTTTCAATGATATATTTTTAATTTGTAATGACATAACTTCAATTTATATTCATTCTTTCTAGACCTTTTTGTTGTTGATGATAATGATTTTGTTGATAATCTCATTTCTATGATTTTGGTTGTAGGTTCTCAATCAGCAAATTGGTCATCATTAAGTCAGTAGTATTTTACATTTCCTTAAATAATTCATACCTTTCTAAGATTAAATTCATTTTGTTATTTTGGGATTTTTATCTTTTATTGATTTTATTTTTTTAAATACATGACAGCAGTGGAATGCATTACAATTCTTATTACACTTATGAGCACAGTTTTTGTTTTGTATCTCTGTATATAAAGTATGTTCACACCAATTTATGCCTTTATATATATACTTTGTGGGGTTTTTTGCATTACAATTCTTAGTACACATACATACCACATTTTTTATATCTCTGTCTGTATATAAAGTATGTTGACACCCAATTCAAGTCTTCATACATGTACTTTGTATAATGATGTCCATCACATTCCACCATACTTGCTAATCCCCTGCCCCCTCTCTTTTCCTCCCACCCCTAATCTCTATCTAGAATTCATCTAATTCTCCCATGCTCTTCCTCCTTGCCCGATTATGAGTCAACCTACTTATATTAGAGAAAACATTTGGCATTTGTTTGGGGGGGGATTAGCTAACTTTACTTAGCATTATCTTCTCCAACGCCATCCATTTACCTGCAAATGCCATGATTTTGTACTTTTTTAATGCTAAGTAAAATTCCATTGTGTATATATGCCACATTTTTTATCCATTCATCCACTGAAGGACATCTAGGTTTGCTCCACAGTTTAGCTATTGTAAATTGTGCTGCTATAAACATTGATGTGGCTGTGTCCCCGTAGTATGCTGTTCTTAAGTCCTTTGGGTATAGTCCAAGGAGAGGAATAGCTGGGTCAAATGGTGGTTCCATTCCCAGATTTCCAAGGAATCTCCAAACTGCTTTTCATATTACCTGCACCAATTTGCAGTCACACCAGCAATGTATGAGTGTACCTTTTTCCCCACATCCTCACCAACACTTGTTGTTTGTCTTCATAATAGCTGCCATTCTGAATGGAGTGAAATGATATCTTAGAGTAGTTTTAATTTGCATTTCTCTGATCGCTAGACGTGATGAGCATTTTTTAATATATTTGTTGATTGATTGTATATCCTCTTCTGAGAAGTGTCTGTTCAGGTTCTTGGCCCATTTGTTGATTGGGTTATTTGTTTTTTCAGTTTTTAGCTTTTGAGTTCTTTATATACCCTAGAGATTAGTGCTCTATCTGATGTGTGAGAGGTAAAATTTTGTTCCCAGGATGTGGGCTCTCTGTTCACCTCACAGATTGTTTCTTTTGCTGAGAAGAAACTTTTTAGTTTGATTCTATCCCATTTATTGATTCTTGTTTTAATTCTTGCACTGTAGGAGTCTTATTAAGGAAGATGGGGCCTAATCCCACATGATGAATATTAGGGCCTATTTTTTCTTCTATTAGATGCAGATTCTCTAGTTTAATCCCTAGGTCCTTGATTCATTTTGAGTTATGTTTTGTGCATGGTGAGAGATAGAGGTTTAATTTTATTTGGTTGCATATGGATTTCCAGTTTTCCCAGAACCGTTTGTTGAAGATTCTATCTTTTCTCCAGTGCATGTTTTTGGAACCTTTGTCTAATATAAGATAATTCTAATTTTGTGGGTTAGTCTCTGTGTCCTCTATTCTGTACCATTGGTCTGCCAGTCTGTTTTGGTGCCAATACCATGCTGTTTTTATTACTATTGCTCTGTAGTATAGTTTAAGGTCTGGTATAGTGATACCACCTGCTTCACTCTTTCTTCTCAGGACTGCATTAGTTATTCTTGGTCTCTTTATTTTTCCAGATGAATTTCATGATTGCTTTTTCTATTTCTATGAGGAATGCCATTGGGATTTTTATTGAAATTGCATTAAATCTGTGCTTTTGGTAGTATGGTCATTTTGATAATATTAATTCTGCCTATCCAAGAGCAAAGTAAATCTTTCCATTTTGTAAGGTTTGTTTGATTTCTCTCTTTAGGGTTCTGTAGTTTTCATTGTATAGATCTTTTGTAACTTTTGTTAAGTTGATTTCCAAATATCTTTTTTAAAGGATGTTGTAAATGAGGTAGTTTTCCTCATTTTCTTCTCAGAGGATTTGTCACTGATATACAGAAATGCCTTTGATTTATGGGTGTTGATTTTATATCCTGTTACTTTGCTGAATTCATTTACTAGTTCTAGAAGTTTTCTGGGAAATTTTTAGGTCTTCTAGGTATAGAATCATATCATCAGCAAATAGAGCTAACTTAGGTTCTTCTTTTCCTATATATAATCCCTTTAATTTCTTTCATCTGTCTAATTGCTCTGGCCAGAGTTTCAAGAATTATGTTGAATAGAAGTGGTGAAATGGGAATCCCTGTCTTGTTCCAGTTTTTAGAGGGAATGCCTTCAATTTTTCTCCATTTAGAATGATGTTGGCCTGAGACTTAGCATAGATAGCCTTATAATGTTGAGATATGTTCCTATTATCCCTAGTTTTTCTACTGTTTTGAACATAAAGGGGTGCTGTATTTTGTCAAAAGCTTTTTCTGTGTCTATTGAGATGATTATATGATTCTTATCTTTAAGTCTATTGATGTGATGAATTACATTTATTGATTTCCGTATGTTGAACCAAACTTGCATCCCTGGGATGAATCCCACTTGATCATGGTGCACATTTTTTTGATGTTTTTGTGTTTGATTTGCCAGAATTTTATTGAGGATTTTTGTATCTATATTCATTAGAGATATTGGTCTGAAATTTTCTTTCTTTAAAGTGTCTTTGTCTGGTTTAGAAATTAGGGTGATATTGGCCTCATAGAATGAGTTTGGAAGTGCTTCCTCTTTTTCTATTTCCTGAAATAAATTTAGGAGTATTAGTATTAGTTTTTCTTTAAAGGTCTTATAGAACTCAGCTGCATATCCATCTGGTCCTGGGCTTTTCTTGGTTGGTAATCTTTTGATGGCTTCTTCTATTCCTCATTTGGTATTGGTCTGTTTAAGTTGTGTATCTCTTCTAATTATCATCTGTATTTCTGTAGTGTCTATTGTGATATTGCCTCTTTCATCATATATACTGGTAATTTGAGTTCTCTCTCTCCTTCTCTTTGTTAGTGTGGCTAAGGGTCTGTCAATTTTATTTATTTTTTCAAAGAACCAAGTTTTAGTTTTGTCAACTTTTTCAATTGTTTCTTTTGTTTTGATTTCATTGATTTCAGCTCTGATTTTAATTATTTCTTGCCTTCTACTGCTATTGCTGATGATTTGTTCTTCTTTTTTCTAGGGATTTGAGATATAGTGTGAGGTCATTGATTTGTTGACTTTTTCTTCTTTTAAGGAATGAACTCCATGCAATGAATTTCCCTCTTAGCACTGCTTTCACAGTGTCCCAGAGATTTTGATGTGTTGTGTCTGTGATAGGAAAAGACATAAACAGACTGAAGGTGAAAGGTTGGGGAAAATAATACCACACCACTCACATAGACTGTGGAAGCAAGCAGGGGTTTCCATACTCATATAAAATAAAGTAGACTTCAAGCCAAAGTTAAGCAAAAGGGATAAAGATTTGACATTACATACTTCTCAAGGGAACCATTCACCAATAAGAAATAACAACCATAAATATATATGCCCCAAACAATGGTGTAGTTATGCTCATCAAACAAACTCTTCTCAAGTCAAGAATCAAATTGAGGAGATCCAACATGGCGACCGGCGGGGAGGCAGCGCTTTCAATACCTCCACAATAATGGGGTCAGAGAGACGCATTAATGCAATTAGATTCTACCTGCTGAGAAACTTCTAGCAAAATTCCACTGAAGAGAGACCGGCCGGGAATTTGTAAGATTTTTGAAAGTGACAGTTTGCCCCAGAAGAGTGAATCTCCTCCACGCAGCACGGAGGTCCAGATCCGCCGGCCGCCCGTGCAACCCAGTGACCATCTGCCGTCCGCCCCCATGGAGGCCCCAGCCCACGCAACCCGGCAACCAGTGGGGGCAGCCCCGGCCCGAGCGACCCGGTGACCGGCGGAGGCGGCCCCGGCCCATGCAACCTGGCGACCAGCCTCAGAGGCACAGGGACTCTAGGAAGAGGTCTCTAGCCAAGCCTTCATGGAATAGCGAACTGGGAACTGAAGCCAACCAGAGACAGATCAGTCCCACCCCTCCCTTTGGACACTCCAGCAAGAAGCATGGGGCCCGCCATAGCAGAGAGGTGACGTCACCGACGGAATTCCTTCCCAGCAGAATCCACTTTAGCAGGTATGTGACTCCCACCCCCTCCAGATACAAGCAGCCAGGAAACCTCGAGAATCTCTCCTGGGGATTCTCCTGGGGCATGTCTGTAGTGAAGCAGAGGGGATTCCTGATCCCCAACTCCCCTTACCACCAGCGGCAACACCCAAGGTTTTAGCCACCAGTTTCCAGGGGCGTGCCCACCAAAGGGGTCCAGAAAAATTAAACTGTTGGTTCCCAGATCACCGCACCACAGCACTGGGGCTTAGATGAATGACAGAGAGAGAGCTCAGTCATTCAGGAAATAGGACACACGGTGGGGCTACAAGTATAACCAGATCCTTGGGGAACCACCTCCATTTAACAGGACCTGGCTGGCTGGCTGGCAGGAGGAAGGGGGGAGGGGATGGAGAAGTGATAAGGCTCTGGACTAACAGGATTGAGAGACTCCCAGGAGCCACCTTACAGGGATTGCTGTTGGCACATAGAGGGCAGAAGCTCGTCTCGGTGGGCACAGCTCCACCTACTGGAGGAGAAGAAAATGGATCTCTAAGACTTCAATTTTTTTTCTTTTTCCTTTTTCTCTCTTTGTTCTTTTCTCCCCTTTTCCTTCTCTCTTTCTTTCCCGTTTCAAGTTTTATTGTTCTTTCCATTCTCCCCTAACCTATCTCTCTCTCCTTCTTTCTTTTTAAGAGCACCCTCCTTCCCCTATCCCCCAACTTTCATCCCAAACATTACATCTTCCATTACGTGTAATTGTCTAAATGCAAATAGGTGAAGGTTTCGAGGCTGTATATAGGGCTTCTAAATACCTAGCTACTACCAAACACCCTGATCCAATCGCCTGTTAGTATCTCCCTTCAGTAGAGCAATCTTCTAAAGTAGCCAAGAATAGTAACCCTCATACCATCATAGCACCTAACCTAAACATAAAGTCCTAAGAACAAACAACAAATCACTATATGCATACAGAATCCGGAAGCCTTTTATAAATTGAATGAATCAGCTTTAAAATACAATAAAGACCAACATTTCTAGGCATAGTCTCCCACCACAAAGGAGAGACAACAGAGATATAAAAAACCAAAACAATTTATACGAGAAAGCAGAAACACAGCAGTCAAACAGAGCTGGAAAGTAACATGAACAACATGAAAAAAACAAGGGAAAAAAGGATTACAAACAATGCAGGACAACTGAAATCTACAGGAGGACCTAGAAACATCAGAAACACGGACAGGGAAAGAACTCAAGGCATACCAAACTCAGATGGAATGGAATATTAGAGAAGACGTGAGACAGCAAGTCCAAGCAATGAAAGTATTTTTTGAAAATGAATTAAACAAACAAATTCAAATGGCAAAGAACGAGCTTTACCAGGAGAGAGAGATTAAAAAAAAATCAAACAGTAATCCTAGAAATGCAGGAAGCCATAAACCAAATTAAAAACTCAAACGAGAATATTACAAATAGACTAGATCAAGTAGAAGTCAGAACATCAGATAATGAAGACAAAGTCTATCAACTTGAAAAGAATATAGTCAGCACAGAAAGGATGCTTAAATCTCATGAGCAATCTATCCAAGAGATATGGGATGTCATAAAAAAACAAACTTGAGAGTCATTGGGATAGAAGAAGGTATAGAGGTTCAAACCAAAGGAATGGACAACCTATTAAATGAAATAATCCTAGAAAACTTCCCAGATATGAAAGATGGAATGGACTGCCAAATCCTGGAAGCCTACAGGACCCCAAACATTCAAAACCGTAATAGACCAACTCCAAGACACATAATTATGAAGATATCCAACATACAGAACAAGGAGAGAATATTAAAAGCTACGAGAGAAAGGAGGCAGATTACATTCAGGGGTAAACCAATTAGGTTAACAGCTGATTTTTCATCACAGACGTTGAAAGCAAGAAGATCCTGGAACAACGTATTTCAAACGCTGAAAAATAATGGATTCCAACCAAGAATACTGTATCCAGCAAAATTAAGCTTCAGTTTTGACAATGAAATTAAAATATTTCACGATAAACAAAAGTTAAAAGAATTCGCAGCCAGAAAACCAGCACTTCAAGGCATTTTGAGCAAAATACTACAAGAAGAGGAATTGAAAAATAGCACCCAAAACTAACAGTGGGAAGTATCTCAGTAAAGGGGGAGAAAATAGCCAAAGAGGAAAAACTAGCCAAACTAAAATAAATAAATAAATAAACATGACTGGAAGTACTAACCATATTTCAATAGTAACCTTAAATGTTAATGGCTTAAATTCACCAATCAAGAGACATAGGCTAGTAACGTGGATTAGAAAAGCAGATCCAACAATATGCTGCCTTCAGGAGACTCATATGATAGGAAAAGACATACACAGGCTGAAGGTAAATGGTTGGGAAAAATCATACCACTCACATGGCCCTCGGAAGCAAGCAGAAGTGGCCATACTCATATCGAATAAAATCAACTTCAAACCTAAATTAATCAAA
>NW_026000196.1:213629-223302 GCF_001458135.2 Marmota marmota marmota
AAGCACATGAAAAAATGCTCACCATCTCTAGCAGTCAGAGAAATGCAAATCAAAACCACCCTAAGATACCATCTCACTCCAGTAAGATTGGCAGCCATTATGAAGTCAAACAACAATAAGTGCTGGCGAGGATGTGGGGAAAAGGGTACACTTATACATTGCTGGTGGGACTGCAAATTGGTGCGGCCAATTTGGAAAGCAGTATGGAGATTCCTGGGAAAGCTGGGAATGGAACCACCATTTGACCCAGCAATCGCCCTTCTCAGACTATTCCCTGAGAACCTTAAAAGAGCGTACTATAGGGTTACTGCTACATCAATAATCATAGCAGCACAATTCACAATAGCTAGATTGTGGAACCAAACTAGATGCCCTCCAATAGATGAATGTATAAAAAAAATGTGGCATTTATACACAATGGAGTATTATGCAGCACTAAAAAATGACAAAATCATGGAATTTGCAGGGAAATGGATGGCATTAGAGCAGATTATGCTAAGTGAAGCTAGCCAATCCTTAAAAAACAAGTGCCAAATGTCTTATTTGATATAAGGAGAGCAACTAAGAACAGAGCAGGGAGGAAGAGAATGAGGAAAAGATTAACATTAAACAGAGACGAGTGGTGGGAGGGAAAGGGAGAGAGAAGGGATATTGTATGGAATTGGAAGGAGACCCTCTCTGTTACACAAAATTACATATAAGAGGTTGTGAGGAGAAAGGGGGGGAAACAAGGGAGAGAATTGAACTACAGTAGGTGGGGTAGAGAGGGAAGATTGGAGGGGAGGGGAGGGGGGGTAGTAGGGGATAGGAAAGGTAGCAGAATACAACTGTCACTAATATGGCATTATGTAAAAATGTGGATGTATAACCGATGTGATTCTGCACTTTGTATTTGGGGTAAAAATGGGAGTTCATAACCCACTTGAATCAAATGTATGAAAGATGATATGTCATGAGCTTTGTAATGTTTTGAACAACCAATAAAAAATAAATAAATGAATAAATAAATAAAACACATTTGATTCAAAAAAAAAAAAAGAATCAAATTGATCACAACTTCGGTGACTTTAACACACCTCTCTCACCACTGGATAGATCTTCCAAACAAAAGTTGAATAAAGAAACTATAGAGCTCAATAACACAATTAATAACTTAGATTTAACTGACATATGTAGAATATTTAAACTGGCAACAAGCGGATACACTTTCTTCTCAGGAGCACATGGATCCTTCTCTAAAATAGACTGTATTCTATTCCACAAAGCAACTCTTAGCAAATACAAGAAAGTAGAGATTCT
Organism: Marmota marmota marmota; assembly: GCF_001458135.2. Taxonomy (NCBI): domain Eukaryota; kingdom Metazoa; phylum Chordata; class Mammalia; order Rodentia; family Sciuridae; genus Marmota; species Marmota marmota. The sequence continues at coordinate 214,929 of NW_026000196.1, forward strand.
ACCATGCATTTTATCAGATCATGATGGAATGAAATTGTAAATCAATGACAAAATAAAACATAAAAATTTCTGCATCACAAACAAACTGAACAATATGCTACTGATTTAAGCAATGGGTTACAGAAGACATCAAGGAGGAGATTAAATAATTTTGTTATTTTAATTGGGTCTTGTTTGTCTGATTCTTTATATAATGTCTTGTGAACATTGGTTGGGATTTGGGCATTTAAAAACTTCCACTCACCCTTCCAACCAATAGACTACCATGGGAGGTCAAGCCCGGTGGCTCAGGTCCACCCACACCAGCCTATGCGGGTCCCAGGATCACAGCAGGCCCAGTAACCTCCCCCCCATAGGAGCAGAAACTGGCCAAAGCCTAGACCCTGGTGCAGAACTGCCCCTTCTGACAAGCAGAATACCACAGGATGTCAAGCCATCATCCCAGATAAACCCACACTTGCCTGTGTGGGTCCTAAGCTCATAGAAGGTTCAATACACCCCCTGGTGGGGCAGACATCCACTAGAGCCTAGCTTCTTGTGCAGGATTTCCCCTTCTGAACAACAGACTATGAAGGGAGGTCAAGCCCAGTGGCCCAGATCAACCCACTCCAGCTTGCACAGGACTCAGATCCAGGATGCAGTAGCATTCATTGAGGGACACCAGCAGGGTCTGAAAACCCAACATCAAGTTGAGGTACAGACAATCTGCATGAGGACTACAAGAATATAGGAAAGAAACTGTAATATCTCAGATCCACACTGCAAAAAAGGAAGGCACATAGACAACATGAAAAAACAAAGGAGAAAAGTGCTCCAAACAAACCAGGACATTATAATAACAGAAACTCTGAACAGCAAAGTTGATGAAATGTCAGAGAAGGAATTCAGAAGGTTCATAATTAAAATAATCTGTGAATTAAAGAATGACTTAAAAAAGAAAATACAGGGGAAAAAAATTATCACTCCAACCTTGAGATATGAGAGCAAATACAGGTAGCAAAAGATACTTCAAGAGAGAGATAGAGACTCTGAAAAAAAATAACAATCAGAAATTCTTGAATTGAAAGGTACAATAAATCAAATTTAAAAACTCAACAAAAAGCATAACCAACAGACTAGATTGCTCGGAAGGAAGAACATCAGATAATGAAGACAAAGTATAAAATCTGAAAAATAAAGTTGATCACACAGTGAAGATAGTTAGAACATCCAAGAATTATGGGACAGCATCAAAAGACCAAAGTTAAGAGTTACTGGGTTAGAGGAAGTCACAGAGTTTAAAACCAAAGGAATGCACAATCTCTTCAATGAGATAATATCAGAAAATTTCCCAAGCATGAAGAATGAATTGGAAAACCAAATATAAGAGGCTTACAGGACACCCAAATGTACAAAATTCCAACAGATTGACACCAAAGCACATTATAATGAAAATGCCTAGCATACAGAACAAGGATAGAATCTTAAAAGCCACAAGAGAGAGGAATCAGATCACATATAGGGGGAGACCAACTTGTATCTCAGAAGATTTTTCAACCCAGACCCTGAAAGCCAGGAGATGATGAAACAACATGTACCAAGCTCTGAAAGAAAATGGATGCCAACCAATAATCTTATATCCAGCAAAACTAAGCTTTAGATTTGATGATGAAATAAAAAATTTCCATGTTAAATAAAAGTTTAAAAAATTTACAACTAGAAAGCCTTCACTAGAGAACATCCTCAGCAAAATATCCCAAGAGGAAATGTAAAACAATAATGAAAATCAGCAGAGGGAGGGACTACACTAAAGGAATGTCTAATTAGAGGAGAAACCAAGTAATGTCAAATACCAAAAATAAACAAAAATGGCTGGGGTTAGCAGGCAGTGGCACCTGGCTCCACTCCCGCCTCTTGCAGGGCCAGAAGAGGTGTCATGGAAGGGTTCTTGTTCAACCCAGAGTATCCTCCAGACCCCGACCACCTGTGGATCTGGGAGAAGGCCTTGTATATAGACAAGAACTGGCTCCCCTGGATGCCCATCATCATCAAGACAGAGGATAGCTTCAAGGTGAACATGCGCCAGGAAGACCTCCCCTTGGGGGGCACTCAGAGACCACTGAGCTGACATGAGCCTCCTGCCTTTGCTGTGGCAGCTGTACCCTTGGGGAAGATACTGAGGCTCAGGCTCCACCCTCTGGCACATAGTGTACCACATGGAGTACAACAGCCTAGAGGACATGCTCCTGGAGCTGCTGCCAACCCCGGAATGACATGATCCTGCAGTTCCGGTCTCCACTGGCCCCAGGCCACCAGTGGGGGATTTTTGTGCTGTGTTCACCTTGTTTTCTAGTCCATGTGTTCATTGCCATACTGTGGTCCAAGAGGAAGCAGATGGCCAAGGACAAGCCCACCCATACTGCTGGACTTGCCTGCAGCCCCCTTGACTCCCTTAACACTCAAGACACTAGGATCTCTGTGGGTGGTACCAGGGAGGCCCTGGGTCCCTGTCACTTCCTCCAGGTGTCCAACTGCACCTGTGCCTCTGGTTTTCTCAGCTGGCAGATGATTTTTAGCATCTCTCTCCCCTGTGTCCCTCACAGCAACTAGCATCTTGTTTGGACACTCAGGGGTGTTTTTCTTCTGTTCCCCTGGCTTCTTGTGCCTCTTGAGAACAATATCTACTTGCCTGATCATGGGCCAGTTCTTGGAGACCTGGCTCAGCCATCTCCTGGGGTGCTGTGGCTGCAAAACCCCACCCATATGTGAGGTTCAGGTGCAGTTCAAGGGAAAGCCTGAGAGGAACCATGTCTGTGTCCAGGACTTGGGATCCTGCTGGCCAATGACTGCCACTCACCAGGTAGCAGGAGGCCAGGTGACTGGGAACTGCACATTGGCTTTCAGGTTGCCCACCTAGAGAAGGGAAAGAGGTTGTTTTCCCTCCTGACAGGTGCCTTCACACCTGGTATCATGAGTTTTTATGTAGCATGAACACTTTGTAACATTGCCTGATTAAATGTAAGAAAACTCATCAAAAAAATGGCTGGGAATGCAAATCATGTCTCAATAATAACCTGAATGTTAATGGCCTAAACTCACAAATCAAAAGACATAGACTATCAGGTTGGATTAAAAAAAAGACTCAACAATATACTTCCTTCAAGAGACTCATCTCACAGAAAAAGACATCCATAGACTGAAGGTGAAGGGTTGGGAAAATCATGCCACTCTCATGGACTGCAGAAGCAAGCAGATGTTTCCATCCTCATATCAAATAAAGTAGATTTCAATCTAAAGTTAATCAAAAAGAATAAATAAGGACACTACATACTGCTCAAGGTATCCCTACACCAACAAGATTTAAACATTATAAATATATATGCCCCAAACAGTGGAGCATCTACATTCATCAAACAAATTCTTTTCAAGTTTGAGAGTCAAGTAGACCTCTACATAATAGTTTTTGGTGACTTTAACAGACCTTTTTCATCACTAGATAGATCTTCCAAACAAAAGCTGAACAAAGAAACTATAGAACTCAATAATACAATCATCACTTAGACTTAACTGAGATATATAAAATATTTCATTTTTCAATGAGAGAATACACTTTCTTCTCAGCAGCATAAGGATCCTTCTCTAAACTAGACCATATACTATGCCACAAAGCAATGCTTAACAAATATAAAAAAGTGAGATACTACCCTAAATTCTATCAGATTATAATGCAATAAAATTGGAAATCAATGATGAAATAAGAAACAAAATTCATTCAAACACCTGGAGACTAAATAATATGCTACTGAATGAACAATGGGATACAGAAGACATCAAGGATGAGATTAAAAAAATTTTAGATGTGAATGTGAACACAGATACAACATATCAAAATCTATGGGACACTATGAAAGCAGTTCTAAGAGGAAAGTTCATTGCATGGAGTTTATTCCTTAAAAGAAGAAAAAGTCAACAAATAAATGACCTCACACTGCATCTCAAAGCCCTAGGGGAAAAAAACCAAATCAACACCAAAAGCAGTAAAAGACAGGAAATAATTAAAACCAGAGGTGAAATCAATGAAATTGAAACGAAAGAAACCATTGAAAAAAATGGCAAAACAAAAAGTTGGTTCTTTGAAAAAATAAATAAAATTGACAGACCCTTAGCCATGCTAATGAAGAGTAGGAGAGAGAAAACTCAAATCACTAACATACGTAATGAAAAAGGAAATGTCAAAACAAACACTACAGAAATAAAGAGGGTAATTAGAAATTATTTTTGAAAACTTGTACTCCAATAAAATAGAAAATATCAAATGCATCAACAAATTTCTAGAGTTATATAATTTGCCCAAATTGAATCAGGATGATATACACAATTTAACCAGATCAATTTCAAATGACAAAATAGCAGATGCCATCAAAAGTCTACCAACCAAGAAAAGCCCAGGACTGGATGGATACACAGCTGAATTCTACAAGACCTAAAAGAAGAACTAATACCAATACTCTTCAATTTATTTAGAAAATAGAAAAAGACGCAGACGAAAGGTGGTCCCGCATGGCACGCGGCACCGGCAGAAGGTGGTGATGGGCAGCGCTTGGCGCTGATGGAATGTGGTCCCATGCAGTGCAGAACACAGAGGCTTTGCTTACGGGTCTCCAGACCAAGCTCTGGACACAGCACAAGGTCAACCCAACACCCCCCCCCCACCTCACCAAACACCCTACACGGGAAACAGACAGAATCCATCTTGGAAAACCTTACTTGCCATCTATCAGTGGGTGTGGCTACCAGCACAGTTCTGTGGCTGATCAGTAAACAGTTTCCAATTCCCCTACCCCCAGCTGTGATAAAATTTTTCTCATAAGCTTTTGGGGGCCATAGCTATCAACGCAGATTAGCAACTCTACAGGCACCTGGTTTCCAACTCAGAGACTAAGAGCACGGAAGCTCCAGGTAGAAGCTCAAGCCCTCTCACACTGGCTACCTCCAACACCCTGAATGCAGAGATCCAAGCTAGGAATAGATAACACCACCTACTGGGAGAAAAAAAACAGAGTTCTGAGAGACTTTTTTCTTTCTTTCTTTTCTTTTCTCTCTCTTCTCATCCATTCTCCTCTACCCTTCCCCCTCTGGTCCTCACAGCCTCAACATATGGGAAACCAAGAACTTTGCATGAAATAGATTTTTCAGAACTGAATCACCAGAATGATTATAGAGGAATTGCATATGCCCCACTCCACCCCATTTTTATTTTATTTCTCACTCTCTCTTTTTTCTTTCTTTACTTGTTATATTTTTCTTTTTTCTTCCTCCTTCTATCCCACTTTCAACCTCCTAACTTTTACTATTTATATTTAGGGTAATTTTCTAAATACAGAGAGGAGTTTGGATTTATACATTCTTTCATTCATAAATTACCCATGTCTATTTATTAGAGTTCTCCTCCAAAGTTACTAAGTTAGATTAACCCCATACATTAACTCCTTTCCCCCTTAACATAACGTCCTACCCCTGACACTCAGTTCTCTATATGCCACCAGAAATGGTATGCTTTTTATGAAACTAATGACTATATTCTTAATAATAATTGAAGCCAACATCTATAGAGATAGAGTCTAAATATAAATATATTAATAATGGAAATTTACTCATACATGATGTATTATTGATATTGGGCACTGTCAACATTGCCTTTCTCCACAAAAGAGAGATTTTGGAACACTACAAGAGCAATATAAATATATAGGAGAGAAACATTATCACAAAAGTCACACAGAACTGGAAAGAAATGTGAGCAGTATGAAAAGACAAGAAAGAAAGGACACAAATGATGCAGGACAATTCAACATTAGAAGAGATAACATCTGCAGCAGAAGGAATGTCAGATAAAGATTTCAGGATATACATAGTCAGATGATCTGGAGTCTCAAGGAAGACTTTATACAGCAAATGCAGACAAGGAAAGAGCTCTTTGACAATGAATTACATAAACAAATCCAAGAAGCAAAAGATCAACTCTACAGGGAGATAGAGGTTATACAAAAAAAAAAAAAAGAAATCCTATAAATGAAGGAAATAATAAACCAAATTAAAAACTCAAATGAGAGTATCACCAGCAGAATAAAACACTTAGTAGTTAGAACATCAGACAACAAAGACAAAGTATATCATCTTGAAAAGAATGTAGACAGCACAGTGAAACTGATAAGAAACCATGAGCTGAATACCCAAGAGATATGGGATAGCATAAAGAGACCAAATTTAAAGAGCTATTGGAATACAAGAAGGTATAGAGGTCCAAACCCAATGAATGATCATTCTGTTCAATGAAATAATATTAGAAAACTTCCCAGACATGAAGAATGAAACAGAAATCCAAATCCTTGAAGCCTACAGGACACTGAATGTGCAAAATCACAAGAGATCCACACCAATGAATGCCCAACATACAGAACAAGGAGAGAATTTTAAAAGCCACAAGAGAAAGGAAGCAGATTACATTTAGGGGTAAACAAATTAGGTTAATGGCTGAACTTTCAACACAGACTCTGAAAGCTAGAAGATCCGGGAACAACATATTTCAAATGCTAAAAGATAATGGGTTCCAACCAAGAATCTTGTATCCAACAAAATTAAGCTTCAGGTTTGATGATAAACAAAAGTTAAACAAATTTGCAGCTAGAAAACTAGTGCATCAAAACATCCTTGGCAAAATATTACATGAAGAAGAAATGAAAAATAACAATGAAAACCAACACTGGGAGATAGTACAGTAAAGGAAAAACTCGAAGAGGAAAAACAAGTCAAGTTAAATAACAAAAATAAACAAATATGGCTGGAAATACAAACATATCTCAATAGTAACCATAAATTTTAATGGCTCAAACTAACCAATCAAAAGAAATAGACTAGTAGACTGGATTAAAAAAAAAGATCCAACAATATGCTGCCTACAGGAGATTCATCAGATAGGAAGAGACATACACAGACTGAAGGTTAAAGGTTGGGAAAAATCATACCACTCACATGGACCTCGGAAGCAAGCAGGGGTGTCCATACTTGTATCAAATAAAATAGACTTCAAGCCAAAGTTAATCAAAAGGAATAAACAAGGACACTACATACTTCTCAAAGGAACCATACACCACCAAGTCATAACAATCATTAATACATATAACCCAAACAATGGTGCAGCTATGTTCATCAAGCAAACTTTTCTCAAGTTCAAGAGTCAAATAGACCACAACAAAATAATCATGGGGATTTTAACACACCTCTCTCACCACTGGACAGATCTTCCAAACAAAAGTTGAATAAAGAAACTATAGAACTCAATAACACAATTAATAACTTAGACTTAATTGATATATATAGAATATATCAACCAACATCAAGTATATACACTTTCTTCTCAGCAGCACATGGATCCTTCTCAAAAATAGACCATATATTATGTTACAGGGCAACTCTTAGCAAATACAAAGGAGTAGAGATACTACCATGCATTTTATCTGTTCATAATGGAATGAAATTGGAAATCAATAATAAAATAAGGAAGAAAAATTCCTGAATGAACAATGGGTTACAGAAGACATCAAGGAGGAAATTTAAAAATTCTTAGAGGTAAATTAAAACTCAGATACAACATATTGAAATCTCTGAGACACTGTGAAAGCAGATGAAGAAGAAAATTCATTGCATGGAGTTCATTCCTTAAAAGAAGGAAAATCCAGCAAATAAATGACCTCACACTACATCTCAAAGCCCTAGAGAAAGAAGAACAAATCATTAGCAAAAGCAGTAGAAGGCAAGAAGTAATTAAAGTGAGAACTGAAATGAATGAAATCAAAACCAAAAAAAAATTGGGGGAAAAAATTGACAAAACTAAAAGTTGGTTCTTTGAAAAAATAAACAAGATTGACAGACCCTTAGCCATGCTAATGAAGAGGAGAAGAGAGATAACCCAAATTACTAGCATCTGAGATGAAAAAGGCAGTATCACAACAGACACTACAGAAATACAGAAGATAATTAGAAATTATTTTAAAATTTCTACTCTAATAAAATAGAAGATGGCTGCGTACGGGGGTTGCTGAAGTGCTGAGCGTGGTGCTCAGAACAGCGGCTTTAATAGAGATTTTGCACAGTCTGTTAGAGCTGCTTTCACCATTAATCTGTAGCGGACCACTTTGCCAAGCAGCAGGAAGAACAAAGAGATCGAAAAAGAGATGCTTGGCTCCCGGAGGCTTGGCTGCTCAGAGCTGCGGGCACTTTGCTCCCATCTGCTTCCTCTTTTGCTTCGCTCCGGGCAGAGAAGCTGAGTGTGTAATCAGCAGTGGATTGTAAGTACCCGAGGCAAAGAAAGCTCAGTGCGCCCCGCCTTTTTTTT
>NW_026000196.1:227141-262787 GCF_001458135.2 Marmota marmota marmota
ATACTTGGGAATCAACCTAACAAAAGAGGTGAAAGATCTTTACAATGAAAACTATAAAAGTCTAAAGAGAGAAACAAAGGAAGAACTTAGAAGATGAAAAGATCTACCTTGCTCATGGATAGGCAGAATTAATATTATTAAAATGACCATAGTACCAAAAGCATTATACAGGTTCAACATGCAATTTTTATCAAAACCCCCAATGGCTTTCCTCATAAAAATAGAAAAAGCAATCATAAAACTCATCTGGAAAAATAAGAGACCCATAATAGCTAAAGTAATTCTAAGCAGGAAGAGTGAAACAGGTGGTATGCTATACCAGACCTAAAACTATACTGCAGAGCAAAATAGTAACAAAAACAGCATGGCACTGGCACCAAAACAGGCTGGTAGACCAATGGTACAGAAAGAGAACACAGAGACTAACCCACAAAATTACAACTACCTTATATTGGACAAAGGTGCCAAAAGTATGCACTGGAGGAAGGATAGCATCTTCAACAAATGGTGCTGGGAGAACTGGAAATCCATATGCCACAAAATGAAATTGAATCCTTATCTCTCACCATGCACAAAAGTTAACTCAAAATGGATCAAGGATCTAGGGATTAAACCAGAGACTCTGCTTCTAATAGAAGAAAAAGTAGGCCCTAATTTCCATCACATGGGGCTAGGCCCCAACTTTCTTAATAAGATGCCTATGGCACAAGAATTAAAACCAAGAATCAACAAATGGGATGGATTCAAACTAAAAAGTTTTTTCTCAGCAAAAGAAATAATATCTGAGGTGAATAGGGAGCCTACATTCTGGGAACAATTTTTACCCCTCACACATCAGATAGGGCTCTAATCTCTAGGGTATATAAAGAGCTCAACAAGATAAGAACCAAAAAATAATAATAATAATAATCCAACCAATAAATGGGCCAAAGACCTGAACAGACACTTCTCGGAAGAGGATATATACAATCAATCAACAAATATATGAAAAAGTGCTCATCATCTCTAGCAATCAGAGAAATGCAAATTAAAACTACTCTAAGATACCATCTCACCCCACTAAGAGTGGCAGCCATTATGAAGACAAACAACAACATGTGCTGGTGAGGATGCAGGGGGAAAATATACACTCATACACTGCTGGTGGGATTGCAAATTGGTGCAGCCAATTTGGAAAGCAGTATGGAGGTTCCTTGGAAAACTGGGAATGGAACCACCATTTGACCCAGCTATTTCTCTTCTCAGACTATACCCAATGGACCTAAAAACAGCATACTGCAGGGACACAGCCACATCAATGTTTATAGCAGCTCAATTCACAATAACTTAGCTATGGAATCAACCTAGGTGCCCTTCAAGAGATGAATGGATACAGAAAATATGGTTTATATACACAATGGACTATAATAGCCATAAAGAAGAATGAAATTACATTATTTGTCAGTAAATGAATGAAATGGAAACTATCAGGCTAAATGAAATAAGTCACTACCAAACAACCAAAATTTGAATATTCTCTCTTATATGCAGACTATTTGGATGAGGGAGAGAAGAATAGAAGTTCATTGAATTATACAAAGTGGAATGAAAGGAAGCAAGGAAATATGGGAATATAAAAAACAGTAGAATGAATCAGATATAACTTTCCTAAGTTTATGTATGAATACACAACCAGGTTTACTTCACATCATGTTCAATCAGAAGAATTGAATAGTAATTAAAATAAGTTATACTCTATGTATAATATGTCAAAATACACTCTATTGTCATGTATATCCAAAATGAACCAAAAAATATTATTGCCCTCAATATTTTGATATCTCATTTTGCATCTTTCTCCATCACCTGTATCTTAGCATATAAATAAAGTTGCTATTTTTAGTTGGTTTTTCTTTTTCTTCATACTAAACATATTAATGGTTTATATACCATGTTTACAACATTTCAGCATTTTTTAGTTTATCTGTACCGTTACTCTTCCAGTGGTCTTCTTTTTTTACATTCACAGGTTTTTTTCTTACTCATTAACATCTCTTTCAGTTGAAGAATTCCCTTTAGTATTTTATTTAAGATAGGTGTGTTGGAGTTATACTTTCTTAGGTTTTGTAGGTATGTGTATTTATTTACCTTTCCTGTTTTCTAAAGAATAGTATTGCTGAGAGTATTGAACATGGCAGATTAAAAGAAGCCTGCATTTCCAGTTGTTCTACAGATTTTGGAATTCAATTAGTGAGAGTACTGCTTCTTAGCTAGGTGAATGAAAAAGGGATTTCACTAAAAGCCAATACTTACTGGTCAGAATGCCTTAAAGAGTAAGAAATTTGGTTGCATTGGAAAAAAAATACATCACAGTCAGTTTTAGCAGTGGTAGTGGCACTGGTTCACCACAGAGAATAACACAGAGAGAGCAACACAATGGATAGATTTGGCATTTTTTTTTAAAAAAAAAAAAAAACCTGTAAATCAGAAAAGCATCCTGAACTTAACTGATCCAGTGGTTACAAAATGAACTGGCATTTAAACTTTCCTCTGTATTTCTCAACTGGCAAACATAGAGCTAAGGCAGGAGCCATCTTGAGGACACCATGCTGCAGTTTGCTGCTGAGGGAGCCTGGGATATTATACCAAATATTTTCATATTTTCATGGAAAGCACCTACTATGTGGCCTAGGATGAATTTGGTAGAAAGTGAATAAAACAAGCACAGAAAAGATTGGACCCATAAGGATTCAAGTCAGAAAAGGAAAAGGGGGTCAAATTCACTTTTTGTTTTAGTTGGGCAACTCATATGACCAGCTGTAGAAGGTTAAGAATCTGAACAGACAGGCATGATTACAGTTGGGGACCAAGCTTGGGAAGGTTGTATTTGGGGGCACCCTAGGCCTCAGGGGTGTGTTAATCTTATGTCTCCAGAGCAGAGATCACCTAACAAAGCCATCCAGGCCTTATTAGATGTAAGCCTCAGTTACCAGAACTTTCTTCACAGAACCCTACAAGAGCCCCATCTTGGGAGTGCATCAATCTGGTCTATGCAGACAAAACTCCAATTGACGGTACTTCTTTGTAAGGAGGCACTCTGAATGACCCACATCTTCCATCCTGAAGTGAGAGTCTCTGACCAATCACTACATTTCATAGTGACTTGGGCATTGTCTTGGTTCATGAAATTGAGGTTGTGTCTTCAGATGTAAGTGTGTCACCCATGGGGTTGAGCTACACTCACCTATTTCTTTGTAATACTACCCCTTTGCCCTGTTTGGAATAGAATGTTCCATGGAAACTCCCTTTGTGTGTCCCCTTCTCTTGTTCTGGCTTTGTGTGTGGCCTTCCTAGATGTCAGTCAACCTGCTGACAGCAGACATCATGAAGTTAGACTCAAACCCCTGAAACCTGACCTCTTGCTTCATTTTAATATCTTCTCCCCAATAAAAGAGTTCAGCACATGCTCTCTCTCTTTCTGTGGACCCTTAAGGTTAGAGGAGCCATCACAGGACCCAAAGAAAAAGGTATCTCTGTCTCTTGTGTGATTATTTTGTGCAGCCCAGTTCACTTGGAGTGACCCTGAGTGTTATAGATGTGAGGAACATGACACTTCTCACTCCACCCTACCTTATACTGGTGATAAGAAAATGTAAAAGCTATCTTGACAAGCTTCAGTTTTAGGCCATTACATCTAGCAGCTTGGTGAGCAACACAGAAAGTAAAAGGAGTTAACAACCTCCAGTTCTTTTGCACTTTCCCCCACCCCACCCATAGACCAAGAAGAAATGGGAAAAGGGACAGTTGGGAAGTTGGGCATAGGCAATCATCATCCATTCTCATAAACTGTTTTGACCATTACAGTGAAAATGAGGAGATGATTTCTCTTATTAAAAATTCTTTTTCTGGTATTTTATTTTGTTTGTTCATTTATTTATTGGTGTTCTTGTTGTGATGATTGGTTCATGGACACATATACATATTTGCTTCTTTTTCTCATTTTTAGATTTTTTTGTCTTCTCTTTTGAGGGTTTTTGGTTTGTTTATTTTGATGTGGTTTGATTTTTGTGTGTTTGATTCTCTTTCTCTCCTCCTTCTCTTTCAATCAAATTCCCAAATTCTCTTGAGATATCTCTATCTATCTATCTATCTATCTATCTATCTATCTATCTATCCCCTTATTGTGTTTCTCCTATTTTTCCTCCCCCTTCTTTATAACCCTTGCTTGCTTCATTACTTGTGAATTTTCTCTGTTCACATTTTGAAACTTCTACACTTCCTTCTACCTTTATACCATGTTGTATATTCTCTTAAAGAATTGTATTTTCAGACGGGAGGAGGAAGCCCAGTGCCAAGTGGAAGCCCGGCGCCAAGCCAGACCAGACCGGAGGAGGAAGCCCGGCACCAAGCCAGGCCAGACTGGAGGAGGAAGCCTGGTGCCAAGCCAAGCCAGACCAGAGGAGGAAGCCCACCCCGCCCCGAGCACTAGCCGGGACGAAGCCCACCAACACTTAAAACCCATCAAAGGGGTCGTGGCTACCAGCACAGTTCTGCGGCTGATCCAGGTACCCGGTTTCCAACTCCCCAACCCTGAGCTGCGATAACTCAAAATATTTCCCACAAGCTTTTGGGGGGTGTAGCTATCAACGCAAAACAACAACTGTACAGGCACCTGGTTTCCACCTCAGAGACTAGAGTAGGGAGGATACAGGTGGAAGCTCATGTCCTTTCACACTGGCTATATCCACAACCCTGAACACAGAGGCTCAAGCTAGGAATAGACAACACCACCTACTGGAAGAAAGGAAAACAAAGTTCTGAGAGACTTTTTTTCCTTTCTCTCTTCTCTCTCTTTCACAACCTCAACATATGTGAAACCAAGAAATGTGCATGAACAACCAAATCACCAAAATAATATAATATAGAGGAATTGCATATGCCCCGCATTCCCCCCATTTTCCCCTTATTTCTTTCTTACTTTCTTTTTCCTTCTCTCTTTTTTCTCTTTTCTTCCTTGATATTTTTTTTCTTTTCTTCATTCTTATTCCCTCTATCCCACTTTCAACCCCCTAACTTTTACTATATATACATAGGGTAACTACCTAATACACATAGGAGGTTGAATCTATACATTCTTCCATAAACTACCAGTCTACTGGTTAGAGTTCTCCAAAGTTGCTAAGTTAGTTTAACCTCATACCATCAATCCTTTCCCTCTAAGTATAACATCCTTTGTCTGAAATTCAGTTTTCTATATGCCACCAGATATGGTATGCCTTTTATGAAACTAATGACTATATTTTTAAATAATAATTGAAACCTATATCTGTAGACTTAGATTCTAACTATAAATGTATTAATAATGAAAACTTGTGCTTAAGTGATGTACTGTTGATATTGGGAACTGTTAACATTGTCTTTTTCTGCAAAAGGGGGATTTTAGAGCTATTCAAGAACAATATAAACATATAAGGGGAAAACCATTAACACAACAGTTTCACAAAGCTAGAAAGAAACATGAGCAGTATGAAAAGACAAGGAAAGAAAGGACCACAAACAATGCAGGTCAATTCAACATTAGAAGAGGTAATATCTGCAGCTGATGGAATGTCAGATAAAGAGTTCAGGACATACATGCTTCAGATGATCTGGAATCTCAAGGAAGACATTAGACAGCAAATTCAGACAATGAAAGATCACTTCAACAATGAATTACATAAACAAATCCAAGAAGTAAAAGATCAACTCTAAAGGGAGAGAGAGAATATTAAAAAAAAAAAAAAAAAAAATCCTGGAAATGCAGGAAAGAATAAACCAAATTAAAAACTCAAATGAGAGTATTACCAGCAGAGTAGAACACTTAGAAGATAGAACATCAGACAACGAAGACAAAGTTTTTCAACTTGAAAAGAACATAGACAGCTCAGCGAGAATGTTAAGAAATCATGAGCAGAATATCCAAGATTTATGGGATAACATAAACGGACCAAACTTCAGAGTTATTGGGATACAAGAGGGTATAGAGGTCCAAACCAAAGGAATGAGCAATCTGTTCAATGAAATAATACTGGAAAATTTCCCAGACTTAAATAATGAAAAAGAAATGAAAATACTAGAAGCCTACAGGATGCCGAATGTACAAAATCATAAGAGATCCACACCAAGACACATAATAATGAAGATGCCCAACATACAGAATAAGGAGAGAATCTTAAAAGCCACAAGAGGAAGGAAGCAGATTACATTTAGGGGTAAAGCAATTAGGTTAATGGCTGATCTTTCAACACATACTCTGAAAGCTAGAAGATCCTTGAACAACATATTTCAAACACTGAAAGAAAACGGATTCCAACCAAGAATCATGTATCCAGGGAAATTAAGCTTCAGGATTGAAGATGAAATAAAAATCTTTCATGATAAACAAAAGTTAAAAGAATTTGTAGCTAGAAAATTGGTGCTTCAAAACATCCTCGGCAAAACATTACAGGAAGAGGAAATGAAAAATAACAATGAAAACCAACACTGGGAGGTAGTACAGTAAAGGAAAAATTAATCAAAGAGGAAAAACAAATCATGTTAAGTAACATAAACAACCAAATATGGCTGGAAGTACAAACCATATCTCAATAGTTACCCTAAATATTAATGGCTTAAATGCATCAATCAAAAGACAGATGCTAGTAGACTGGATTTTAAAAAAATTTCCAACAATATGCTGACTACAGGAGACTCATCTGATAGGAAAAGACATACACAGACTGAAGATGAAAGGTTGGGAAAAATCATACCACTCATATGGACCTCGGAAGCAAGCAGAGGTGTCCATACTTGTATCAAATAAAATAGACTTCAAGCCAAAGTTAATCAAAAGGAATAAACAAGGACACTACATACTGCTCATGGGAACCATACAACCAATAAGACTTAACGATCATTAATACATATGCCCCAAACAATGGTGCAGCTACGTTCATCAAACAAACTCTTCTCAAGTTCAAGAGTCAAATAGACCACAACACAATAATCATGGGAGATTTTAACACACCTCTCTCACCACTGGACAGATCTTCCAAACAAAAGTTGAATAAAGCAACCATAGAGCTCAATAATACAATTAATAACTTAGACTTAATTGACATATACAGAATATACCACCCAACATCAAGCGGATACACTTTCTTCTCAGCAGCATATGGATCCTTCTCAAAAATAGACCATATATTATGTCACAGGGCAACTCTTAGCAAATACAAAGGAGTAGAGATACTACCATGCATTTTATCTGTTCAAAATGGAATGAAATTGGAAATCAATAATAAAATAAGGAAGAAAAATTCCTACATCACAGGAGAATGCACAATATGCTACTGAATGAACAATGGGTTACAGAAGACATCAAGGAGGAAATTAAAAAATTCTTAGAGGTAAATGAAAACTCAGACACAACATATCAAAGTCTCTGGGACTATGAAATCAGTACTAAGAGGAAAATTCATTGCATGGAGTTAATTCCTTAAAAGAAGGAAAAGCCAACAAATAAATGACCTCACACTACACCTCGAAGCCTTAGAAAAAGAAAAACAAATCAGCAGCAAATAAGCTGGAAGGCAAGAAATTATTAACATCAGAGCTGAAATCAATGAAATTGAAACAACAGGAAATTACCTCAAAAAATTGACAAAACTAAAAGTTGGTTCTTTGAAAAAATAAAAGATTGATAGACCACTAGCCATGCTAACAAAGAGAAGAAGAAGAGAGAACCCAAATTACTAGCTTACGGGATGAAAAAGGCAACATCACAACAGACCTTCAGAAATACAGAAGATAATTAGAAATTATTTCAAAACCCTATACTCTAATAAAATAGAGGATAGTGAAGGCATCGATAAATTCCTTAAGGCATATGAGCTACCCAGATTGAGTCAGGATGATATAAATAGCCTAAACAGATCAATATCAAGTGAGGAAATAGAAAAAGCCATCAAAAGACTACCAACCAAGAAAAGCCCAGGACTGGATGGATATACAGCAGAGTTTTACAAGAACTTTAAAGAAAAACTAATACCAATACTCTTAAATCTATTTCAGGAGATAGAAAAAGAAGGAGTAATTCCAAATTCATTCTATGAGGCCAACATCACCCTGATTCTAAAACCAGATAAAGACACTTCAAAGAAAGAAAACTTCAGACCAATATCCCTAATGAATATAGATGCAAAAATCCTTAATAAAATTCTGGCAAATTGGATACAAAAACATATCAAAAAGATCGTACACCATGACCAAATGTGATTCATCCCTGGGATGCAAGGCTGGTTCAATATACGGAAATCAATCAATGTAATTCACCACATCAATAGACTTAAAGACAAGAACCATATGATCATCTTGATGGAAGCTGAAAAAGCATTTGACAAAATACAGCATCCCTTTATGTTCAAAACTCTAGAAAAATTAGGGATAACAGGAAATTACCTCAACATGGTAAAAGCTATCTACACTAAGCCTCAGGCCAGCATCATTCTAAATGGAGAAAAATTGAAGGCATTCGCTTTAAAATCTGGAACAAGACAGGGATGCCCTCTCTCACCACTTCTATTCAACATAGTTCTTGAAACACTAGCCAGAGCAATTAGACAGATGAAAGAAATTAAAGACATAAATAAAGGAAAAGAAGAACTTAAATTAGCACTATTTGCCGATGACATGATCCTATACCTAGCAGACCCAAAAAGTTCAGCCAAGAAACTTCTAGAACTAGTAAATGAATTCAGCAATGTGGCAGGATATAAAATCAATACCAATAAATCAAAGGCATTCCTGTATATCAGTGACAAATTCTATGAAATGGAAATGAGGACAACTACACCATTCACAATATCCTCAAAAAATAAATAAATAAAATAAAAACCTGGGAATCAACTTAACAAAAGAGATGAAAGATCTATACAATGAAAACTACAGAACCCTGAAGAAAGAAATAGAAGAAGACCTTAGAAGATGGAAGGATTTACCTTGCTCATGGATTGGTAGAATTAATATTATTAAGATGGCCATATTACCAAAAGCACTTTACAGATTCAATGCAATTCCCATCAAAATCCCAATGACATTCCTTGCAGAAATAGAAAAATCAATCATGAAATTCATCTGGAAAAATAAGAGACCCAGAATAGCTAAAGTAATTCTAAGCAGGAAGAGTGAAATTGGTGGTATCGTGATTCCAGATTTTAAACTATACTATAGAGCAATAGTAACAAAAACAGCATGGTACTGGCACCAAAACAGGCTGGTAGACCAATGGTACAGAATAGAGGACACAGAGACAAATCCACAAAATTACAACTTCCTTATCTTAGACAAAAGTGCTAAAACCATGCAATGGAAAAAGGATAGCATCTTCAACAAATGGTGCTGGGAGAACTGGAAATCCATATGCAACAAAATGAAATTGAATCCCTTTCTCTCACCATGCACAAAAATCAACTCAAAATGGATCAAGGAGCTAGGAATCAGACCAGAGACTCTGCATCTAATAGAAGATAAAGTTGGCCCTAAATTTTATCATGTGGGGGCAGGCCCCAAATTTCTTAATAAGACACCTATAGCACAAGAGTTAAAACCAAGAATCAACAAATGGGATGAACTCAAACTAAAAAGTTTTTTCTCAGCAAGAGAAATAATATGTGAGGTGAATAGGGAGCCTACATCCTGGGAACAAATTTTTACCCCTCAAATATCAGACAGAGCTCTAATCTCTAGGATATACAAGGAACTCAAAAAGTTAAACAACAAAAAAGCAAATAACCCAATCAACAAATGGGCCAAGGACGTGAACAGACACTTCTCAAAAGGGGATATACAATCAATCAACAAATACATGAAAAAATGTTCACCATCTCTAGCAATCAGAGAAATGCAAATTAAAACTACTCTAAGATACCATCTCACTCCAATAAGAATGGCAGCCATTATGAAGTCAAACAACAACAAGTGCTGGCGAGGATGCGGGAAAAAGGTACACTCATACATTGCTGGTGGGACTTCAAATTGGTGCAGCCAATTTGGAAAGCAGTTTGGAGATTCCTTGGAAAGCTGAGAATGGAACCATCATTTGACCCAGCTATTCCTATTCTCGGTCTATACCCAAAAGACCTATAAAGAGCATACTACAGGGACACAGCCACATCAATGTTTATAGCAGCACAATTCACAATAGCTAGAATGTGGAACCAACCTAGATGCCCTTCAATAGATGAATGGATTTTAAAAGTGTGGCATTTATACACAATGGAATATTACTCAGCACTAAAAAATAACAAGATCATAGCATTTGCAGGCAAATGGATGGCATTAGAGCAGATTATGCTAAGTGAAGTTAGCCAATCCCTAAAAAACAAATGCTGAATGTCTTCTCTGATATAAAGGGGGTGACTAAAATGGGATAGGGAGGAAGAGCATGAGAAGAAGACTACCACTAAATAGGGAAGAGAGATGGGAGGGAAAAAGAAGGAGAAGGGGAGTTGCACGGAAGATGGAAGGAGAACCTCATTGTTATACAGAATACATGTATGATGTTGTGATGAGAAAAAGAGAAAAAAAGTGTGTCACTTTATATTGGATAGAGAGAAAGGATGGGAGAGGAGGGGAGGAGTAGGGGGGATAGGAAGGGCAGCAGAATAGAATAGACAATATGATTGATGTATGTACATTCCATGTATGTATGTATTATATGTCAAAATACGTTCTGCTCTCATGTATGACTAAAACAAATAAAAATAAATCATATGGTTAAAAAAAGAATTGTATTTTTACCGTCATTTGGAACTAATTGTTTCTATAATTCCTGTCCCCACAACTTATGATGTTGCAATTATCACTGCTGTGGATGACATCGTTTGTACCAGCTGTTTACTTTAATGCCAGAACTAGTCAATAATTACTTATTGGTTTTTACTATTGGCAATTGCTGACTCCAACATTCCTTTTGGGGGGCAATTAGTGTTGAAGATGTCATAGTAGCAACTGGGCATTTATTTTGATGATATATTGTTTGCATTAATTGTTTCTATTCTATGTTTTCCCCTTTTCTGTGAGGTTCGGGGAATCTACTGGGACACAAAATTTTCACAAAGTAGAGACTTGGCTGCTGAGCTAAACTCAGTCAAAAGACAGTGCACTTTGCCCACCACAGAAATTAATACACTCTGTCTATATACTTTGATACAAAGAATAGAAGAGACAAAACCCACACTAATGACTAAGTCCCAAAAAGAAATGGCTAGGGTTTAAGTCCTCAAGTCTCACACACAGACATAGCCTGCTACAACACAAACAGAGAACTAAAACAACTGCTGTAGATATCACATGTATGAGGAGGTCTTGATCTAGATTAGTCTAGAACATTTTGACCATAGAGGGCCAAGCCCTAAAAATCCCACACAAGAATGGAAAAGAAATCCCTCCCAACATATACACAATACTTAAAATAGAAATACAAGAAAAAATGAAAAAACATGGTAATATTATACCTCCTAAAATTCATAATTTATAGCAACTGACCCCAAAGATATTTAAGAAGATTAAATATCAGATAAAAATTCAAAATAATGTTTATTAAAATGATCAATAAATTCCAAGAGAACAAAGGAAACAAAATGAATTAAGAAATTCAGTACAGAATATGAATGAGAATTTCAATAAGGATATAGAGATATTGAAAAATAAACAAACAGATCTTGGAAGTAAAAGACACAATGAATCAAATAAAATGTTCAGTTGAATATCTCTGGAATAGAGAATACCCCCCTAAAGACAGAATCTCAGAGCTGAAGGTAAAGTTGCCAGACTTGAACAATCAGACAGCATTAAAAAATAGATTATAAGTGACAATGTTCATAATATACAAGATATTTATACCCCAAATATGGGTGCAACTAATTACATAAAAGAGACACAACTAAAATTGAAGCCTGAAACTCTGACTTTCAAGTGGTCTAGTTTGCATGTAATAATCATATATTGCTTGTATGGCTGCAAATTGGTGCAACCACTCTAGAAAGCAGTATGGTGATTCCTCATAAAACTTGAGCCGGAACCACCATTTGACCCAGTTATCCCACTCCTTGGCATACAACCAAAGGACTTAAAATTAACATACTACAGTGGCATAGCCACATCAATGTTTATAGCAGCTCAATTTAAAATAGCTAAGCTATGGAACCAAACTGGATGCTCTTCAACCAATGAATGGATATAAAAAGTGTGGAATATATACACAATGGAATATTAGTCAGTCATAAAGAAGAATGAAATTATGGCATTTGCCTGTAAATGAATGGATCTGAGGACTACCTTGCTAAGTGAAATAAGCCAATCCCCCCCAAAAAAAAACTGAATGTTCTCTCTGATATGTGCATGCTAACACAAAATTTGGAGGGGTGAAGAGAATAGAAGTTCATTGGATTAGACAAAGGGAATGGAGGAGTGATGGGATTAGGAAAGACAGCAGAATAAATTAGATATAACTTTCTTATTTCATATATGAATAAATGACTAGTGAAACTCTACATCATGTACAACTACAAGAATGGGATCCTTGAGGGAGGTTTCAAGATGCAGTATAGAGAAGGTTGCTTTCCTAGCTGCTCCATGGTGTGAAACCAAGAAAGCAGTTAGACAGCTTCTCAGAAAGATGGGCAAGAAAAAAAAGTGGCAAGAGACTTTACTGGAATTTAATACTGGACATTCAAAGTATATTGGGGACTTAGGAGGTTGGACATAATAAAATAAGAAAGAAATTTCCAGTGCCTCAGCCACTGCTGTGGCTGGAGGCATGAACCAGAGTGGTACCTTTGTGAGCAAAGTGGATGGTTGAGGGAATTAAAGGAACCTGCATTTTTAAGAGACCTGAGGCATGTCTGGGTACTGAGAGTTTAGAGGTTACCCACACTACCTGACTAAACTGAAAGTCATACTGCACAATACCCTTATGCAGAAAAGAAGCTGAATCTCTCCTGGCTGCTTATGTTTATAGCAACTCAATTTACAATAGCTAAGCTATAGAACCAAACTAGATGCTCTTCAACTAATGAATAGCTATTTAAAAATGTGGAATGTATACACATTGGAATATTACTTAGTCATAAAGAAGAATGAAATTATGGCATTTGCCTGTAAATGAATGGATCTGAGGACTACCTTGCTAAGTGAAATAAGCCAACCCCCCTCACCCCCCCCAAAAAAAAAACCTGAATGTTCTCTCTGATATGTGCATGCTAACACATAATTGGGAGAGGTAAAGAAAATAGAAGTTCATTGGATTATACAAAGGGGAATGAAGGGAATGGAGCAGAGAGGAAGAAACAATTTTACATCCACAGTGCAGGGGCCAACAGCTGGGATTCCAGGCAAACCAGAGTATGACCTGAAATACAGGTCTGCACTGTATTACATACAGTGCATGGGCTCTCTATCCAGTGAGGAGGTCCATGGAAAAAGGTAGAGGAGAGTATGGCTGTGGAGTCACTAATCAAGACCTCTGGAAACCAAGCTGGAATCAGGTCTGATTTTACTCCAGTTTACTTGGACAGTAGCTATATATACCATGTATATATATTTGAGCAGATTATAAGCAGCCACAAATACAATTTCTTGTTAACTGTCCTTGCAGCAACTAATCAAGGAGAAGGCCATGGAGCAAGCACAGGGACTGCTACACATGGCCTCATGCCAGGGCTGTGCCTATGGGGTAAACAGTCTGCAGCTCACATGCCTAGTATGAGGGCAGTAGCCTTCCACTCAGACACCCTTAAATATGCCATGTATGCAGTACGCCATGTATGCCTAAGTGACCAGGAGAAAATAAAATGTGGAGAGAGGTTTACACAGGAGACAACTAGTTGTGGAAACCCACCTGGCTCTCCCCTACCCCTTCAATCCAGCTGCTTACAGAACTTGCTGGAAGAGAGTACCTGAGAATTTGAAAGGGTGTGAGTGGGAGGGTTTGAGTTTGGATACTGAACACAAGACAAGGAAACATGAGCTCCTCAGGTGACACAGTAGAATCAGAAATGGTTCCTCAATCACACAAGTGGAATGCAGGGGAGATACCTAGAGTGCAGTATTCTATTGGCAATTGGCAATTGCTGGGCCCTGGAGGTGTGCTGATGTAAAATTTCCAGACCAATTAGCATTCAACCAAGAGTTTGGAGCCTTACCTGAAATTAAAACTCCACCTCCAGGAGTTCCTCTTATAGGATTACCTTTTTCACAGCAGAACCCCACCCAGAGGGTGGGACATAACATTCCAGATGATGCTGCATAACACTGCTGAGAAAAGAAGTTGAGAATCTTTTAAATTCCAACAAAAACAATTCTTCAACTTTTCATCAAGATTCTCTCTCTCTCTCTCTCTCTCTCTCTCTCTCTCTCTCTCTCTCACACACACACACACACACACACACACACACTGTTTAATTTCTTCTGTTTAATTGTAACCTTAATGGCTCATGGATATTTAGACATATTTGTATTTGTATTTTTCCTCATTTCTAGCATTTGTAGCCAGTTATTTTTGATGGATCAGTTTTTGAAGACTAGGATGTTTGATTAGTATATTTTTTCTTTTCTTTTTTCTTTTGCTTTGTATTCTTTTTTGATTTTATTTTTTCCTCTCACCTATTTCTCTTGATTTTTCTCAGTTTTCTACTGTTGACAATCTCTACTTTTCTCTCTTTCAATCTTCCTTTAATTTTTTACTTCTATCTTTTCTCTTCCTTCCTCATAATCATCACATCCAGTATCACTTCTGTTTTCTCTCTCCATCATTTGAAATTACAAACACATTTGAAAACTTACTATTTGTATTGTAGGCAATAACAGATCATATCCTTTCTGTTTGTTGCAACAATTAACATTGTAAACATCATTTGTTTTAATGCTGTATATTATTTGCATTAGTTGTTATTATTTGTCTCCCACTAATTGTAGAAAATCAACTTTCAGGAAACTTTCAGGAACACTATAAGTCGATAGGACAAAAACTATACAGCCTAAGACCCATACTGTTAGATGAGTAGACACAAAAACATTAAAAAAACAGGTAATAAATAATCCAAACAAACCACTATGCCCCAATAACAGTGTTCATTGATACCACAGTGGAAAAACGTCAGAGTTTGAGTTTAGAATGTATATACTTAAACTTATCTGCAAGGTAAAGAATTTAAGAGGTGAAATTAGAGAGAATATAGGAAATGGATGATCATTTAAATAGAGATTCTGAAAAAAAATCAGAAATCCCCCAAAATGGACATCTACTCACATCATGTGAACCCTTCTCAAGCTCAAGAATCAAATATAACACAAAACAATAATACTGGATAATTATAACACAAATCCTCCAAACCAAAAAAAATCAATGAAGAAGATATAGAACTAAAAAAAATACAATTAATAATTTAGGCTTAACAGACATATATAGATTATTTCATGCATCAATGACTGAATACACTTTCTTCTCAGCAGCACACAATCCTTCTCTAAAATAGACCGTATCTATACCACAAAGCAACCCTTAACAAATACAAAAAAGAGAGATAATTCCTTGCATTCTATCAGATCATAATGAATTATAATTAGAAATCAATGATAAAATTAAAAAGAAGATACTCTAACATATGAAGTCTAAAAAATACTATTGAATGATCAATGGATAGGAAAATATATCGGTGAAATTTTTTTAAAAATGTTTAGAAGTAAATGAGAACAATGACACAACATATCAAAATCTCTGGGACATTATAAATTCTAAAAGGAAAGTTCAATGCATCGAGCTCATTTATTAAAAGAATAATAAATAGCCTAACATTACCCTTCAAAACCCTAGAAAAAGGAGAATAAATGAACACTAAAAGCAGTAGAGGACAAGAAATAGTTAAAACCAGAGATGAAATTGAAGAAACAAAAAAATTCAAAAAAAGTTGTTTTTTAAAAAACATATATAAAATTGATAATTGCTTAGCCAATTAACAAAAAGAAAGAACTCAAATTACTAAAATCATGATGTAAATGGAAATATCATAATAAAGACTGTCAAAATACAGATGATAATCAGAAACTATTTTGAAAATTTACACTCCAATAAAATAGAAAATATTAAAGACATCAACAAATTTCTAGAGACATATGACCTGTTCAGATTGAATCAGAAAAACATTAACATTTTAAACAGATCAATTTCAAGAAGTGAAATTGAAGGTGCTATTAAAAGCCTACCAATAAAGAAAAGCCCAGGGACAGATGTTTTCTCAGGCAAGTTCTACCAGACCTTCGAAGAATAACTTACGTCAATACTCTTTAACTTATTCCATGAAATAGAAAGGCAGGGGACCCTTCTGAAACCATTCTATAAATATACTATCACCCTGATACCAAAACCAGACAAAGACACATCACAGAAAGAAAACTTCAGAACAATAACCCTGATGAACAAAGATGCAAAAGTTCTTAATAAAATACTGGCAAGTCACATACAAAAAGCATTTTAAATATCATGTATAAATATTGATGTGGCTACATTACTGTAGTATGCTGATTTTAGTCCTTTTAGTATAAAGGATAGCTGGGTCAAATGGTGATTCCATTCCAAGTTTTCTGAGAAATCTTCATACTGCTTTTCATTATGGCTGTACCAATTTACAGTCCCATCAGCAATATATAAGTTTATCTTTTTCACCACATAATTGCCAACATTTATTGTGGGCTGTATTCTTGATGATTGCCATTCTGACAGGAGTGAGATGAAATCTTTGAGTAGTTGTGATTTGCATTTCTCTAATTGCTAGAGATATTGAACACTTTTTCATATATTTTTATTAGTTGTATTTCTTCTTCTGTAAAGTGTCTGTTCAGTTCCTTAGCCTGTTTATTGATTGGGTTATTTGTTTCTGGTGTTAAGATATTTGATTTCTTTATGTATCCTAGAGATTAATGCTATATCAGAGGTAAAATGTGGTAAAAATTTTCTCAGAATCTGTAGGCTCTCTTCTCACATTATTGTTTCCTTTTCTGAGAAGAACCTTTTTAATTTAAATCTGTCCCATTTATGGATCCTTGCTTTTACTTTTTGTGCATTAGGAGTCTTGTTAAGAAAGTCAGATCCTATCCAACAGGGTGAGGATTTGAGCCTACTTTTTCTTCTACTAGGCACAGTGTCTCTGTTAAGGTGTATAAGTCTTTAATGCACTTTGAGTTGATTTTTGTGCAGGGTGAGAGATGGAGGTTTAATTTTATTTTGCTATATATAGATTTCCAGTTTTGTCACCACCATTTTTTGAATAGGCTATCTTTTCTCCAGTGAATGTTTTTGGCACCCTTGTCTAGTATGAGACAGCCATAATTGTGTGGGTTCATCTCTGTGTTCTCTATTAGGTACCATTGGTCTACAAGTCTATTTTGGTGCCAATACCATGGCATTTTGTTACTATAGCTTTGTAGTATAGTTTAAGGTCTGGTATTGTGTTACCTCCTGCTTATTTTTTCTTGCTGATAGTTTTAGCTATTCTAGGTCTCTTATTTTTTTCAAATAAATTTTTTGATTGCTTTTTCTATTTTTGTGAAAAATATCATGGGGTTTTAATAGAAATTGCAATAAAACTAACTAATGCTTTTGGTAGTATGGTCATTTTGACAATATTAATTCTGCCTATCCAGAAGCATGGGAGACCTTTCTATCTTCTGAGGTTTTCTTTGATTTCTTTCTTTAGTGTTCTACAGTTTTCATTATAGAGGTCTTTCACCTCTTTTGTTAGATTAATTCACAGGTATTTTATTTTATTTTATTTCAAGGTTATTGTGAGTGGGATGGTTTTCTTAATTTTTCTTTCAGTGGATTCATCGCTGATGTATAGAAATGCATTTGATTTATGGGCATTGATTTTATATCCTGCAACTTTGTTCTCAAGGTCTTCTGGTAGAATTTTTTGATCTTCTAGATATAGAATCATGTTATGAGCAAATAGTGACAGTTTGAGTTCTTCTTTACCTATTTGTATCCTTTTAATTTCTTTTTTCTGTCTAACTGCTCTGACTAGAGTTTTAAGGATGAGGTTGAATAGAAGTGGTGAAAGAGGACATCCTTGTCTTGTTCCATTTTTTAGAGGAAATGCTTCCAATTTTCTTCATTTAGCAATGATGTGGCCTTGGGTTTAGCATAGATAGCTTTTATAATGTTGAAGTATGTTTCTACTATCCCTAATTCTTCTAGTATTTTAAACATGAAGGTGTTCTCTATCTTGTTGAATTCTTTTTTCTCCCTCTATCAAGATGATCATATGATTCTTGTTTTTAAGTCTATTAATATGATGAATTATGTTTATTGATTTCCATATGTTAAACCAACCCTGCATCCCTGGATGAACCCCACTTGATCATGGTGTACTATCTTTTCAATATGTTTTTTATGCAATTTGCCAGAATTTTATTGAGAATTTTTGCATCTATGTTCATCATGGATATTGTTCTCAAGTTTTCTTTCCTTGATGGGTCTTTGTCTGACTTGGTATCAGGGTGAAACTAACTTCATAGAATGAGTTTGGAAGGGTTCATTTCTTTTCTATTTCATGGAATACTTTGAGGAGTATTGTTGTTAATTCTTCTTTAAAAGTCTTGTAGAACTTGCCTGAGAATCTATCTGCTCCTGGGATTTTATTGGTTGGTAGGCTTTTGATAGCATTTTCTCTTTCATTACTTGAAATTGATCTGTTTAAATCTTGTATGGCCTTCTCACTCAGTTTAGGTAGGTCTTATGTCTCTAGAAATTTGTTGATATCTTCGATATTTTCTATTTTATTGGAGTATAAATTTTCAAAATATTTTCTAATTATCTTCTGTATTTCAGACATGACTATTGTGATATTTTCTTCTTCATCTTTTATTTTAGTAATTTGAATTTTTTCTCTTTTTCTCTTCATTAGCATGACCATGGGTTTATCTATGCTCTTCTTTGTCTCTTCTGATTAACTTTGGTTTGAAGTCTACTTTATTGGAAACCCCTGCTTTTTTATACAATCCATATGAGTGATAAGTTTTTTTTACCATCCTTTCACCTTCAGCCTGTAGATGTCTTTGCCCATGAGGTGAGTCTCTTGAAGACAGCATATCATTGGGTCTTGCCCTTTAATCCAATCTACCAATATGTCTTTTTATTGATGAGTTTAGGCTATTAACATTCAAGGTTATTATTGAGATATGATTGGTACTCCCTGTTATTTTGATTTATATCTGGTTTTTAATTTGACTTGGTTTCTCCTTTGGTTGAATATTTCTCTAGTGTAGTTCCTCCCTTTTCTGGGGCCTGGGTGCCAACAGGTTTTCCACAATAAGATCCTCTGTCTTGGGACTCTGACTGGCACCTGCAGGACTAGTGTGGGGGTGCCTGCAGGTTTGGAGGTGCCTACAAGTTTGGAGATGCCTACAGGTTTGGAGGTGCCTGGGATCTTTTTTTCCACTTCATCCTCATGGAATATTTTGTTGAGAATGTTTTGTAGTGTAGGCTTTCCAGTTGTGAATTTTTAAAATTTTTGTTTATCATGGAAGGTTTTGATTTTATCTTCAAATCTGAAATTTAATTTTGCTGGATATAAAATTCTTGGTTGGCATTCATTTTCTTTCAAAGCTTGAAATATATTATTCCAGGACCTCCTAGCTTTGAGGGCCAGAGTTGAGAAATCAGTTGAGATCTGAATTGATTTCCCCCTATACATAATCTGATTTTCTCTCTCTCACAGCCTTTAAGATTTTATCTTTATTCCGTGTATTAGTCATTCTCATTATAATGTGTTTTGGTGTGGGTCTGCTGTAATTTTGTATATTTGGGGTCCTGTAAGCCTCTTGTATTTGATTTTCCTTTCCATTCATTAGTTTCCAAAGTTTTTCTATTGTATCATTGAAAAGATTGTACATTCCTTTGGTTTGTATCTCTGCTCCTTCATCTATTCTGATAACTCTTAAACTTGGTCTTTTCGTGGTATCCCATAATTCTTGGATGTTCTGTTCATGGTTTCTTACCATCTTCTCTGCATGGTCAACTCTATTGATTTTATAATTTGGTTTAATGATTTCTTCATTTTGAGGATTTCTGCTCGCTTTTTCTTTTCACAATCTCTAACATTTTACTGAAGTGAACTTTCACATCCTGTATTTTTTTCTTTATTTCACTCCTTATACTATCCTTTACTTCACAGATCAATTAAACTTTATACATTCTTAACTCCTTCTTGATCATTTCATCTACTGTGTCATCAGTGGCTTCTGGCATTGAAGCATCTTGGGTTTTTTGGGGGGTGCTTTATTCCCTTGTTTTTTCACATTGTCCATTTGTTTTCCCACCTAGAAGTATTGGATCTAAGGCAGCGCAAATTCTACCTGGTAGATATAATGTCCCTGAAGGGTTCCAGCACTTCACCTTTAATGGTAAGATCAATATCCATAACACCCACTATAAAAATATATAGCCTTAAACTTAATAGCTTCTACTAAGATGTCTACTGCTTTCTCACATTAAACCAAAATCATGAGTTCAATAAGTATCTATAATATAAACAGAAAATTTGCTAAAAATGGTTTACAATTTCAAATGGTGGACAATAGAACACAAGTAGCATACTACACAATGTTCATGATGGAGGAAGAGAGAAGCTAGAAGCAAAAATTCACAGGAAGAGTGGAAGAGGAGCCAACAGAGATTGGTTTTGGTGGGAGAAAAGTTGGGAAAAAATCCAAGAAAACAGACAAGTGAGAGAAAGAATCAAAGAGAAAAAAATTAAAGACATAAGAATAAAACAAAAATACAAAACACCACTCATATATCATTGTCCTCCATACACTGGTGCATAAAAAACACCCCATTCCAAATATGGTAGAGATGTTAGTGAATCAAAAAATAAAATAAATCTTAATGAAAAGTTTAGTTGTTTCTGTAAACATTCAGAAGTTTCTCAGCCCTGTCTCTGATGTCTCTTGGGATCATCTGCAAGGGCTCTTGCAAACCCAATCACTATCCCACTGATCTGGGCTTCAGATACCTCAGGCTTGGCCATTCTGCAGTACCAAGATCTCAATTCTGCTTCTACTTGCAGAGAGACTGACAGAGATACACTCATGCAAAGGAGAAACCCTGAGATGAAGCAGCAGCTGACAAGGGCCACCAGCACTCTGGGCAGGAAGACCCCAGGCACCTCTAAACCTGCAGGCACCCCCACACTAGTCCTGCAGGTGCTGGTCAGAGTCCCAAGACAGAGGATCTTATAGTGGTAAACCTGCTGGCACCTGGGCCCCAGGCCCTGGCCAGTGTCCCAAAATAGGGTGACCATGTGCAACCAAAGTGGGAGTCTCCCCCACAGCAGACCTGTAGGCAGTGGTAGCAGTGGTAGTAGTGGTGGTTGTTGGCAGCAGGCAGCGAGTAAGCAGCAGTGGTAGTGAAACAGTTTCAGCAGTGGCTGCAACAGCAGCTATGGAGCAGCATCACTAGGTGATCCCTGGGGGGCAGCAGTAGTGTTGGCATCAGCTTCAGCAGAAGCAGTGATGTCTTTGTTGGCAGAAGCACTCAGAAAGAAGACCTCCAGGTGACCTTGAACTGGCAACAGTAGTATCAGAAGCAGTGCAATGGCAGTAGCAGTGTAGGCAGCAGCTGATTAGAGAAGAGACCTCCAGGCATCAGTAGCAGTGACCTCAGAGGTAATGTTAGAGGTAGCCAGGGGCTTTGCACAGAGAAAATACCTCCTGTTTATAGCAGCTCAATCCACAATAGCTAAATTATGGAACCAATCTAGGTGTCCTTCAATGGATGAATGGATAAAGCAAATGTGATATATATATATATATTTCAATGGAGTATTTCTCAGCTTTAAAGAAGAATGAAATTATGGCATTTGTCAGTAAATGGATGGAATTGGAGAATCTCATGTTAAATGAAATAAGCCAAACCCAAAAAAACAAAGGCCAGATGTTTTCTCTAATATGGGATACTAATTCATAATAAGGCTGGGGGCACTAAAGAAGAATAGTGTCACCTTAGATTAAATAAGGGAAGTAAAGGGAGAGGAGGGGAGAGGATGTGGGGAATAGAAAGCATAGTAGAATGAAACAAACATTATTACTTTGTGTGTGTGTGTGTGTGTGTGTATCTGCATGACCAACATGATTCTACAATATCTACACTCAGAAAAATGAGAAATTATATTCCATCTATGTACAATATATCAAAGTGCATAAATGCATTCTATTATTATGTATACCTAATTAACATAAATAGAAAAAATAAATGTATAACTAATTAGAACAAATTAATAATAATTAAAAAAAAAAAGATACTGCACCATCATCAAGTGGGTTCCATCCCAGGGATACAAGGTTGATTCAACACATAGAAATCAATAAATGTAATTTATCACATCAATAGGTTTATAGACAAGAATCACATAGTTATCTCAATAGATGCACAAAAAGCATTAGACAAAATATAGCATCCATTCATTTTCAAAACACTAGAAAAACTAGGGATAGTAGAAATATACCTCAACATTATAAAAGCAATAAATGTTAAACCCAAGTTCACATCATTCTAAATGGAGAGAAACTGAAAGTATTCCCTCTAAAAACTGGAACAAGAAAGGGATGCCCTCTTTCATCACTTCTATTCAACATCATCCTTGAAATTCTAGCCAGAGCAATTAAACAGAAGAAAGAAATTAAAGGTATACAAATAGCAAAAGAGAAACTCAAACTATCCCTAAATGCCAATAACATGAGTCTATATTAAGAAGACCCCAAAAATCCATCAGAAAACTTCTAGAACTCATAAACAAATTTATAAAAGTAGCAGGATATAAAAGTATTAACATCCATAAATCAATTACATTCCTATACATTAGTGATGAATCAAATGAAAGAGAAATTAGGAAAACTACCCTATTCACAATAGCCTCAATGAAAATAAAATATTTGAGAACCAACATAACAAAAGAGATGAAAGACTTCTACAATGAAAACTACAGAACACTAAATCAAGGAAGTGAAGAAGACCTTAGAAGATAGAAATTTCTTCCATGTTCTTGGATAGGCAGAATTAATATTGTAAAAATGGCCATACTACCAAAAGTGCTATGCAGATTTAATGCAATTCCTATTAAAATTCCAATGATGTTTTTTATGGAAAAAGAAAAGAAAGTCATGATATTAATTTGGAAAAATAAGAGGCCCAGAATAGCCAAAGCAACTGTCAGCAAAAAAAAGTGAAGCAGGAGGCATCACAATACCAGACTTAAATTATAGAGTTATAATAACAAAATAGCATGGTATTGGCACCAAAACAGACAAAAAGACCAGTGGTACACAATAGAAGACACAGAGCCAAACCCATATAAGTTCAATTATCTTATACTAGTCAAAGGTGCCATAAACATACATTGAAGAAAAAAAAATAGCCTCTTCAGCAAATGATACTGGGAAAACGGGAATCCCTATGTAGCAAAATAAAATTTTACCCCTTAGTCTTACCCTGCACAAAACTCAACTCATAGTTGATCAATAACCTAGGCATGAGACCAGAGCTCCTACACCTAATAGAAAAAAAAATTAGGTCCAAATCTGCTAGGCACAATGGTGCACACCTGTAATCCCAGTGGCTCAGGAGGTGGAATGCAAGTTCAAAATCAGCCTCAGCAACAGCAAGGTGCTAAGCAACTCAGTGAGACCCAGCCTTTAAATAAAATACAAAAAAGGGCTGGAGATGTGACTCAGTGGTCAAATGCTCCTGAGTTCAATCCCCAGTACCCCCCATCAAAAAAAAATTAGGTCCAAATCTACATCATGTCAGCTTAGGAAAAACAAGACTCCTAAAGCACAAGAGGTGAAATCAAGAATCAATAAATAGGATGGTATCAAACTAAAAAGCTTCTTCTCAGCAAAAGAAACCATTGAGAATGTGATGAGAGAGCCTACAGAACGGAAGAAATTCTGCAACCTGCACCTCATATAGAACATTCATCTCCAGGATATATAAAAAACTCAAATAACACCAAAAAAAAAAAAAAACCAACCAATAAATAGGCAATGAAGCTGAACAGACACTCCACAGAAGAAATAAACTCAATCAACAGGGCTGGGGATGTGGCTCAAGCGGTAGCGCGCTCGCCTGGCATGAGTGAGGCCCAGGTTCGATCCTTGGCACCACATACTAACAAAGATGTTGTGTCCGCCAAAAACTGAAAAATAAATATTAGAAAAATTCTCTCTCTCTCCTTCTCTCTCTCTCTCTCTCTCTCTCTCTCTCCCCCTCTCTCTTTAAAAAAAAAACTCAATCAACAAACATATGAAAAAATATTCAACAACCCTAGCAATTAGAGAAATGAAAACTTAAACTATGAGATTCCATTTCACTCCAGTCAGAATGGCAATTATCAAGAATACAAGCAACAATAAATGTTGGCAAATATGTGGGGGAAAAGGTACATTCACATATTGCTAGTCGGACTACAAATTGGTGCAACTGCTATGGAAAGCAGTATGGAGATTCCTTAGAAAACTTGGAATGGAACCACCATTTGACCCAGTTATTCCAATCTTCAGTTTATACACAAAGAACTTAAAATAAATATACCATAGTGAAATGGCCACATCGAGGTTTATAACAGCTCGATTCAATTCACAATATCTAAACTATGGAACCAACCTAGGTCCCTTTCAACAGGTGAATGGATAAAGAAAATGTGATACAGGGGCTGGGGGTGTGGCTCAGAGGTAGGGTGCTCCCATAGCATGTGTGAGGCACTGGGTTCGATCCTCAGAACCACATAAAAATAAAATAAAGATATTGTGTCTACCCATAACTAAAAAATAAATATTTTTTAAAAAAGAAAATGTGGTACATATACAAATTGAAATATTACTCAGCCTTAAAGAAGAATGAAATTATGGTGTTTGCTGATAAATGGATGAAACTGGAGACAGTCATTCTAAGTGAAATAAGCCAATACCTCCAAAACAAAGGCCAAATGTTTTCTCTGTTATGTGGGTGCTAACTGACAATAAGTGGGGAGGGAGAAGGAATAGAAGTATGCTGGATTAGACAAAAGCAAATGAAGGGAAGGGGCATGGAATAGGAAAGGCAGTAGAATGAATTGGACAAAACTTTCCTATGCTCCTATCTGAATACACTACCAGTAGAACTCCACATCAATTAAAAATGGAAGAGAATGGGATCCTACTACAATAAGTTAACTCCAGGTATGTATCACATGTCAAAATATACTCTACAGTCATATATATAAGAACAAATTTAAAACATTTCCTAAAGTAAAATAAACAAATAAAATTGAAGCCTCAGATGACATAAAATTGAAACTACCCAGTACAATAATAAAGTGCGTGTTTCAACGCACCTCATTTACCATTAGACAGGTCATCCAGACATAAACTTGAAAAAGATTCTTTGAATCTGAAAAATATTGTAAATATTTTTTATAAATATCAGATATTTACTTAAATATCTGTTAAGTAAATAATTGACTTAACAAATATCTATGGAATATTTTACCCAACAACTGCTGAATACCCTTTCTTCTGAGAAACTCATGGAACCTTTTCCAAAATAGACCATATTTTAGGCTACAAAGCAACTCTTGGCAAATACAGAAAAAAATTATTTAATCCCTTGCATCTTATTAGATCATGATTGAATACAATTTGAAATCAACACAAAAACACACTCCAGAAATTATTAAGCACATGAAGATCAAATAATACAGTTTCCAATGACGATTGGGTGACAGAAGAAATCAAGGGACAAATTTTAAAAATTTAAATATTCATAGACTCAAATGACAATATTAAAAAAACATATCAGAACCTCTGGGACACTATGAAGGCAGTTCTAAGAGAAAAGACCCAAATAAACAACCTAATGATGAATCTCAAGGCCATTGAAAAGGAAGAACAAACCCATTTCAAAGTCAATAGAAGGAAGGAAATAATAAGGATCGGGGTCAAACTTGGAAATAAAAAAAAAAATACAAAGGATCAATGAAACAAAGAGATGATTCTCTGAAAAAAAATGAACAAGATTAATGGGGTTTTAGCTAAATTAACCAAAAAACAAAAGAGAGAGAAGAACCAATTTAATAAAATTAGAGATGAAAAAGGAGAAATCACCACAGACATCACAGAAAACCATAAGATAATTAGGGACTATTTTGAAAACATGTATTCCAATAAATTAGAAAACCTGGAAGAAGTAGATCCATTTCTAAACAAATACCATTTGCCAAAACTGAATCAAGAGGACACAGAAAACCTAAAGAGACCAATAATGTGTAATAAGATAGAAACAATACTGAAAAGCCTCCAACAAAGAAAAGCTCAGAACCAGATGGATTCTCAGCTGAATTCTACCAGACCATTAAAATACTCCTCAAATTATACCATTAAATAAAAAGGATGGAATACTTCAATTTTTTTTCTATGAAGCCAGTATCACACACATATCAAAATCAGATAAAGATACATCAGGAAAGAAAACAACAGACACATATCCCTGATGAACTTAGATGCAAAAATACTTAATAAAATATTAGCAAATAATTTTTAACAACATATTAAGAAGATTGTATACCAGGATCAAATTTGTTTTATTCCAGAGATCAAATTGTTTAACATACACAAATAAATAAATGTAATTCATCTCATGAATAGGATTAAAAATAAAAATCAATTAGTCAACTCAATATATGCAGAGAAGATCTTCAACAAAATTCAACTCCCATTCATGATAAAAACACTGAAGAAATTAGTGAAAGAAGGAACCTATCTCAACATCATAAAAATGATATACAGGGCTGGGGTTTAGCTCAGTTGGTAGAGTGCTTGTCTTGCATACACAAGAACCCTGGGTTCTAATCCCCAGCACTAAATATATATATTTCTTGGGCTTGGTGGCTCATGCCTGTAATCCCAGCAGCCCAGAAGGCTGAGAAACAAAACATACTATTGCTGGGGGCAGTGGCACATGCCTGTAATTCTATTGGCTGGGGAGACTGAGGCAGGAGAATCCCAAATTCAAAGCCAGTCTCAGAAATGGCAAGGCACAAAGCAATTCACTGGGACCTTGTCTCTAAATAAAATACAAAATAGGGTTGGGGGTGTTGCTCAGTGGTTAAGTGCCACTGAGTTCAATACCCAGTACCAAAATTTAAAAAAAAAAAAAAGTCTATATACAAAAAAAAACAATGTCAATGAATGGGGGAAAACTAAAAGGATTTTCGTTAAAATCTGGAAAAAGACAAGGATGTCCACTCTCAACACTCCTATTTAATATAGTACTAGAAATTCTAGCCAGAACAATTAGGAAAGAGAAGGAAACCAAAGGGATAAAAATAGAAAAGGAAAAAGCCAAATCAGCACTGTTTGCATATGATATGTTACTACACCTAGAAAATCTTAAAAAATAAAAAATAAAACTCTACCAAAAGACTACTAGAGCTAATAAACAAATTTGGCAAAGTAGTATGTTACAAAAATTAACATCAAAATACACCCTACTCTCATGTATATCTGAAAACAACAATTTTTTAAATATTTACTTTTTTAGTTGTAGTTGGACACAATACCTTTATTCCATTCATTTATTTTTATGTGGTGCAGAGGATCGAACGCAGGGCCCTGCACATGCTAGGTGAGTGCTCTACCACTGAGCCACAATCCCAGCCTCCCCCCGCAAAAAAAAAAAAAAAACACAAATTTTTAAAAAGAAAATACAAGAGGACAAAAAAATATTATGGTTTATAAATTTGAAATAAATTAACATACAATAATCAACAACTTTTATGCATGCCAATGATAAATCTGGCCAAAAAAATTCAGGAAAACAATTCTATTCACAATCACTAAAAAAAAATACCTTAGAATAAATCTATACAAGGGGCTTGGGCTGTAGCTCAGTGGTACAGCACCAGCCTTGCACATGTGATGCAATGTGTTCAATTCTCAGCATCACATAAAAAGAAATAAAGATATTTTTAAAATCTCCTTATATCAGAGAAAACATTCAGCATTTGGTTGGGGGGGGGGGAATTAGCTAACTTCACTTAGCATTATCTTCTCCTACACCATCCATTTACCTGAAAATGCCATGATTTTATTCTCTTTTATTGCTGAGTAAAATTCCATTGTGTATATATATGCCACTTTTTTTATCCATTCATCTACCGAAGGG
This sequence comes from Marmota marmota marmota, assembly GCF_001458135.2. Lineage (NCBI taxonomy): Eukaryota > Metazoa > Chordata > Mammalia > Rodentia > Sciuridae > Marmota > Marmota marmota. The sequence continues at coordinate 255,391 of NW_026000196.1, forward strand.
CATCTAGGTTGGCTCCACAGTTTAGCTATTGTGAATTGTGCTGCTATAAAAATTGATGTGGCTGAGTCCCTGTAGTATGCTGTTCTTTATTCCTTTGGGTACAGTCCAAAGAATATCTAGGTCAAATGCTGGTTCCATTCCCAGATTTCCAAGGAATCTCCATACTGCTTTCCATATTACCTGCACCAATTTTCAGTCTCACAAGCAATGTATGAGTGTACCTTTTTCCCCACATCCTCGCCAATGCTTACTGTTGTTTGTCTTCATAATAGCTGCAATTCTGACTGGAGTGAGATGATATCCTAGAGTAGTTTAAATTTGCATTTCTCTAATTGCTAGACATGTTAAACATTTTTTAATCCTCTTCTGATAAGTGTCTGTTCAGGTCCTTGGCCCATTTGTTGATTGGGGAGGAATTAATGAATTCTAGATAGGGCAGAGGGGTGGGAGGGAAAGAGAGGGGCAGGGGATTAGGAAGAATGGTGGAATGTGATAGACATTATCATCCAAAGTATATGTATGAAGACATGAACCAAAGGTATGAAAAATTGTGTTGTATACATGTAATAAGCATTGTAATGCACTCCACTGTCATTTTTTTAAGTCAATAAAAAATTTCTCTCTCTTTGTTTAATATATATATATATATATATAACCAAGGAGGTAAAAAAGACCTCTCCAATGAAAATTATATAGGATGAAGAAATGTGTGCTCATGCACATAAACAGTTAAATTTTGCTGTGCTCAGCAAAACAAAGGGTTCTGTGAGAAACTATGAACTCTTTGAACTGTGTCCTTGTTACTGTCTTAAGAAGATAAAAGAATGTTCTGCCAAGTGTGAAATTTATATATATATATATATATATATATATATATATATGTATAAATTTTTGTTAACAAAGCAATAAAACTCCCTTTTTCTTTTTCTCAAAACCCTATCCTCATTATTAAATTGGCATTAATTGGCTTCAAGGTCAGGAACTGAACTTTCAGTTACAAATTTTGACACCTCAGAGGGAACTCTAAAGGAGTTCCTGGGAACTTTTTGAGAGTGGACTACTGAAATGTTAGGAGATATGGAGCATGCCTCGGGTGGAACCAGAGGAGCTAATCCTGTAAGTAAAAGGAGGGATTGAGGGACTCCCAGAAGCTGCCAAAGCCCTTTTTTGCTTCAGGGAACTCCCACCTTCCTTCCCTGCAATGTAAGGATTATGCTATCTCTGTCTACTTAAAAGAGAGAGAGAGAGAGAGAGAGAGAGAAAGAAAAAAGGGCACTAAATGCAGTAAGGTCGCCACCAAGACCCTTGATTTTACATTTCAGGTTGCCTCTCTGTGAAAACATCTGGTTCGCTCATGGGGACATATATGGTGCCACTGGTGTAGGAGTCATAATTAAATGGGAGTTGGAAACTTGGGGAGATTTTTCCCTTATCTGCTCTGTTTTAAAGTTCCTGTCAGCCATAGTCTGGAGCTCCTTTCTGTCTGTCTGTCCTGTGTCTTTGTTTGTTTCTGGCCCTTTAAGACATGTGCAATAATGTGTTGATATTATAAATTGTTTCTTGGGAATTATCTTGGCTGAATGTGTGTCTAAAAGATGATGTTTTATTGTAACAATCTGGTATCTGAATGGGTTTTTGAAGCATTGCACAATCTTGCAGTTAAAAGTTGGATTTAGGAAATTGTTTAGTTTATGATTTCAGATAATTCATGCCACAAAACTTAGGATGGAAAAACTAAAGAACTCTACTTCCAAGTTGGAAAGTAACTCCCAATCATTCAGTTTTTTTTTTTTTTCACCAATTTTTGAATTGGGTAGCCTGGGAAGATGTCACTATGTGTACCAGTGTGTTAATTTGGACAGATAGTAAATCATATTATGGTATCTGTTGACAAAACAAGATGTAAAGACATAAAATTTTGTAAGATGTATCTTAAACTTGTATCATAATTTTCAACATCCAAACCTGAAAATTATGACTTATGGTTAAAATGCCTTAGGCATGAGGTGTCTTCTCAGAATAGCAGTTTTCCCTGCTCCTTCCTGACCTCAGCCAAGACTTATGTTGAAATGCAAATGGAAGAAGCCTGCGAGCTCAGTAGGAGACTGATCTGAGGCCCAAAGAAAAAGGAGTAAAGGTGTCTTTTACCTGAACTCAAACTAGACTAAACCAAAAAGTAAATTGTATGGTATTTACTAATTACTGGCCAGTCATTTTTTCCTAGGACTCTTGCTTTTTCTTAGATTCTGGGGTTTTTTTGTTTTGAGCTCATGATTTTGATCCTACAGACCTAGGTTAATGTTTTTCTGATCAGTTCTATTTTTGACCAACTGGAGTTTTTAAAACATTGCAATGGAGACTTCACCTGCTAAAAGCTACAAGGCCTTTACTATTGTGTTATGTGTGCACACTTCTGTTATGTGTTGTATGTCTACATGTACATATGTCCGTATATCATATATATGATATACAAATTAACATATATAAGGAGCGCTCATAAAGACAAATTTTTTTTAAAAAATGGATCCAAATATCTTTAATTCACGTGATCTAAATGGTTCAATTTAAATTGGATAAACAGGTAAAAATAAATGTCTTTAAATTTAAGCTTACAAGTTTTTCTAGGTGTTCAAAAAAACTAATAAAATATTAATGTCTATAAAATGTCTAATATGCCTTGGTTCTAGGACTTTCCTTCAACAAAAAAAATGGCTAATGCTGTTCAATACACTTATCTAATATTTTGATAAAATAAGTGAAGTAAATTTGATATGTGATTACTCATTCATGAGTACTTTTGTTAGATATCTGATTGATTTACTAAGCTCTGTATAAGTTTGTTTTTACAATCAGTCATGTGTTAAAAAGACAAAAAATTGTTAAAACATGTTTACCCATAACATTGTGTTTATTAAGTTTTATTTTTTTTCTAGAGCAAGCAACCATAAAAATTAAACAACTGGTTAAATAAGAACTGTTATTTTAGAGCATTGTACTGTCATTTCTTTAAAAGCTAAACTTGGTTAATATAAAAACATCAATGTAATTGTGATGTTATTAATGTGCTCATATCTTCCAGGTATACAAGTCTGTAAGGTAGAAGCTTTAAAAAAGCATTATATCAAGCTGGTGTTCTAAAGTTACATGGTAATTTAAGCTTAAAAAACATATTGGGGATTTATTTACCTGTTATCAATAAGATATGTAAAATAATTTTATATTACTTTTTACATTGGGAAACAATTTAAATGTATTTCTAAGTTAATAAAAGCCTAATCTATCTAAAGGTTAATACTGAAAAGCACAAAATATTTTGTTACCTTTCCACAAAAGGTTAAAAATTTTCAGCCTTTCTTTAATTCATGTTTTAAATGTGATATCATATGGTGTTAGCTAATGTTCATGTGACCTCAAACAATTTATGTAAACTTTGTAAAATGATATTTAAAAGGCAAAGATCAGCTTTAGAACTAGAACACTTAAGATTTATAAACAGCCCTGCCTTAGCTGAGATAAGGCTCTGTGTCCCATCTTACTACATGTGAGAATGACTACGAAAGCAGTAGGCCAGATTTTAGTTCATTTAAAGTTATGTTCAAAAGTTAGGTTTTTTTCCGTCAAGATTACTAGGATCTCAAACAGAGGATGTAATGTATAACTCAGCCAAAATTCAAGGTAGCTATTACACAAACTAAATATGTTTTCACTCTTGTTAATTTTATTTTGTAGTTTTCTTATAAATGGTCTAAAAGTTGCCTGTTAATGTTTTACAGAGGTACTGCTTTAGAACACACAACCTGGGTTAATTTAAGATAATAAGCCATCACCTACAAGACTGATAGGATAATACAGACCCCAATTAATAAAAAAGATAAATAATTATAAAGTTATAGACATTAAAGCCCAGTACTCTTAATATAAGGCTGTTAAAAATTTATTTGCTGGATGTTTAAGATTAAGATTTAAAATTAAGTTAAATCAAAAGGGCCAAGAAAACCAATATCTGGCTCTTGCCCTCTGAGTCAGTCTGAATCCAGGGAACAGGGGACTTCTCTAAAGAGCTTTGCAACTCTGGGCCACATAATCCCCTGATCAGGGAGATTAATGAGACCACTGGAGAACAGAAAGTGAATCAGTGAATTTGCTATGAAGAGGAGGGTCATCAGAAAAGGGAGACATCCCTGATGCTTCCAAAGGAAGCCACATGGTCAAGCAAGACCTGAACCCATCCTAGCACAAATGGCACTAGCAGAACTGAGAAGCTGCTCTCAAGTTTCCCCAGGAATGACTCCCATAAAAACTCAGCTGACATATAATAATAGATAAAAACAAAAGTCAATTTGACTGCTTCATCTTAAACACTCAGCAAAGACAGTTAAAACCAAAACACAGCCATTCCTGGGCATTTTTAACAATAATAATAATTTAAGTTATACACCTAATGTTAGCCTGAGATAAGTAAAATAAGTAAGACTGGAGGCTACAAAGAAGGATTCTCAGACAGAAATGCCTGACAACTATAAAAAGAGACTATCAAGAGGAGCTTCCAGAGAAAAAAGTTCTTAGTTTAAGGCCTACAGATATTCCTAACCTACACAGGTAGGCTTGGTGTTTGCTAGTATGATTATCCAGCCCTGAGTAACAGAATTAAATAATATTTAATTAATTATTTAATTAAATAATTAAATCATAACACAGAGGTCATTTAACTTTACCAGGACCACTTAGTGAGGGAAATGCTGCCATTGATTTAGCCTCCAAAATGTCTGCCTTTCTATCTATGGATTCCCAAACTTTACATTCTCAATTTCATCTTAATGCTTCTTCTTTAGCTCATCATTGTAAAATTTCTCGTGAAGCGGCTTCTCAAATTATTCGCGATTGTTCCCTCTGCTCTGCACAGATACAGTCTCTAATTTTGGCATTAATCCTAGAGGCCTTTTACTGGGTCATTTATGGCAAATGGATGTTACTCATTATCCTTCTTTTGGCAAATTAGCGTATGTTCATGTGTCTATAGATACTTACTCTCATTTCATTTATGCTTCTCCTCATTCAGAGGAAAAGGTCAAAGATGTAATTGCTCACTGTATGGAAGCATTTTCTATTATGTGTCTCCCTAAACATATTAAAACAGATAATGGACCAGCATATACTAATACATCATTTGCAAGATTTCTTCACACTTATGATGTAAAACACACAACAGGTATTCCTTATAACTCTCAAAGACAAGGTATAGTAGAACGAGCTCATCAAACTCTTAAAGAATATCTGTCAAAAACTAAAGGGGGTAATAGCAGTAGTCCCCGCTCTCGTTTAGCACATGTATTATTTATTTCAAATTTTTTAACTGTAGACCCAGCTACAAAACTGACAGCTGCAGATCACTTATGGCATGCTAAGGGACAAACAGCCCATCCACTTGTAAGGTGGAAAGATGTTTTAACAGGATAATGGATGGGTCCTGATCCTGTATTAATGTGGGGAAAAGGAGCTGCCAATGTTTTTCCACAAAATGATCCTGGACCTTGATGGATTCCTTCTCGTTTAATATGGTTTGACTCTTCTAAAACTACATCATGAATGCTCTTACCTCTTTGGTTTGTTTTATATTTTATAGATGCTGTCCCTAAGCTTTTTTCTCCTTTTCAGAGCTGTGGAAGTTGCCTCTTTCAATCATACCAATGTATGGCTAAAATTGGCTCAATTGGCAGGAACTGATAATATCTGCTTAAAATGAGATGTCCATCTGGGAGCAGTATTGGGTTCCTGTTTACTACCTGTCTGTCATCCAGCAGAAGAAATAAAAAATATGACCTTTTTCTCCAATTTTGATAAAACTATTACTTATGCTGATTATTCTAATTGGGGCACCCCTTCTTATTACTTACCCTACAATGCAGTTCAAGTTATAACCACTACTGTTATTGTAACAGATAATGACACCTGCGCTGAGTTTCACAATTGTGCAACTAAATGTAGATCTATGGGACCTTCCTTTGCATGTAATAATTCCTTTGTGGTTTCTTCAAGTTATGGACATGTACCTCTTCCAAGAGGCTGGGTGTTTTTCCTGTGGAACTTATACATTCAAATACATACTGGCAAATATGATTCATGGAACTCATTGCTGTCTTAGTTGTCTCACTGTTTTCCTTCCCTCCATTGGTGATTTGCTTCCCAAACATCCTTCTCGTCGCTTATGAAGAATGGCTATGCTAACATTGGACTGTAAGGACGATATAAACTTACTTTCTAAGGCAGAGTTTGATGCATTGACCTTTTCTCTTGTGGGGATCCCTGGATTGGCGGTAGGAGCTTATAAGATAGCTATGAAATTGGCATGTGTAATGGCAAAAAAGATTAATCGTACATCTACTGCTCTAGCCTTGTTGAATGAAGAACATCAGGTTTTACGACAAGGAGTTTGGATAATAGAGCTGCTATAGATTATTTTACTACTGTTACACCATAAAAAATGTATTCAAGTAAAAAATATGTGCTGCTTTAATCTGACTGATAACAGTGTTCCTATTGATACAGAAATTCATCATTTGAAAGAAATGATTGATAATATTAGACAATATGAAGGAAATGAAGAATTATTTTCATGGTTAACATCTTGGCTTCCTAATATTTCCTGGTTAAAAGAATTAATGATATGTATGATTTTGATACTTGGCATGACTATACTTGTTTGTATCATTGGTCATTGTATGATCAGTTGTCTCTTATCCTCCTGTGGTGACTTCCTATGCCCGCTGACGGTTTGGATGATTGTTGCCAGTGATGGGTAAGATGAATCACTGCACATATCAACCTAATACAGAGGCTTTCTTTTTCCATCAATGAAAGTCCTCCATGACGGGTAAGAATGTTGCAGCATGGTTCACAACCTAAGACAGGAGCAATCGCCATCATTATTATTTAAGGGGGAACTGTGTGCTCATGCACACAAACAGTTAAGTTTTGCTGTGCTTAGCAAAACAAGGGGTTCTGTGAGAAACTATGAACTCTTTGAACTGTGTCCTTGTTGCTGTCTTAAGAAGATAAAAGAATGTTCTGCAATACATAGATTCAATATAATACCCATCAAAATACCAATGACATTCTTCAAGTACCAGAAAAACAAACTGTGGTGAGCCGCTTCTGCCGTTTATGCAAATTATGGTCGCCATTACAAGATGGCGCTGGCTCCGCTGTGGTCTGTGACAAACAACTCCTTATTTGGGAGAGTTGGCGCATGACTTTTCATCACCCTATGAGAAAGCTCCACGTGGCTGCTTTGCATTGGGGCTTGAGATGCTATATTAAGGCTGGGAGGGGCATCCGAGAGAGAGAAGAAGAACTATCAAGGGCCTGAAATAAACTACTGAAAGAAGATTCCTGAGTGT
>NW_026000196.1:265693-313320 GCF_001458135.2 Marmota marmota marmota
CAGAGAAACCACAAACAGAGGAACATACCGAAGCAACACATTGCACCAAAAATGCCTACCCCCACCCACTCTTTGAAGAAGGAAAAAGCAGAAGATATCCAATTGGTGAATTGACCCAAAGTCACGGGATCGACATGACCTTCCTTGCTATTCTCTTAGTGTTGGAAAGCCCTTGCACTCTGCCGGTCTTACTGCCATTGCACGCAGATGGGTTTCCACACTAGTGCTTTTCTATCATCTTAAAGTCCATGCCTTTCTTTCAGGGTGCTGTCAACTTGTTTGTCGTTATAAACAGCCACCGTTCAGCCTCAGTTATCCCCCTTCGTCCATCATCGCCACGATACAGGATGCAAGGCAAAGCACTGCACTTGAGTGATCCTTGACGTGGACCTCAAGGAGAGCATGTCCTATTGCATGCGGGTTAGACGCGTCCACTCCCCGCCCCACGAAAAAAGGCGTCGGCTGATATGGTCTCGGATCTGGGGAAGGGCCCTCCTTAAGACTGAGCCATACTATGCAGCCACTTCTGCACAGTGGGATAGGACCTCTACTCTTGCCTGTATTGTTTTAAGAAAATAGAAAGGGGGAACTGTGGTGAGCCGCTTCTGCCGTTTATGCAAATTATGGTCGCCATTACAAGATGGCGCTGGCTCCGCTGTGGTCTGTGACAAACAACTCCTTATTTGGGAGAGTTGGCGCATGACTTTTCATCACCCTATGAGAAAGCTCCACGTGGCTGCTTTGCATTGGGGCTTGAGATGCTATATTAAGGCTGGGAGGGGCATCCGAGAGAGAGAAGAAGAACTATCAAGGGCCTGAAATAAACTACTGAAAGAAGATTCCTGAGTGTTGCGTCTTCCTTGCGGGCAAGGGGGCGCAACAACAAACCTAAAATCCATTTGTAAGAATGAAAGACCCAGAATATGCAAAGCAATTTTAAGCCAGAAATAAATGCTGGATACATCACAACTCATGTCTTCAAATTATACTACAAATTATATACAAACTATACTGTACTGGCATGAAAACAGCACAGACCAATGTTACAGAATAGAAGGCACAGAGACAAACCCACACAAGACTTTCATCTGATCCTTGACAAAGTGCCAAAAACATTCATTGTAGAAAAGACAGTGTTTTAAACAAATGGTGCAGGGAAAACTTGTTGTCAATAATAGAAGAATGAGACAAGACTCTCACCCTACACAAAAATCAACTCAAAATGCATTAAAGACCTAGAAATTAGACCAGAAGACATGCAACTCCTAAAAGAAAACATATGGTCAACACTCTAGCATATAGGCACAGACAACTACTTTCCCAATAGTACCTCTAAAGCTCATTATCTCATGTAAAGAGTTAATAAATGGGATGGCATAAAATTATAAAACTTATTCACAGCAAAGAAGTTGATTAAAAATGTGAAGAGAGAACCTACGGAATGGGAGAAATCCTTTGCTAGATACAGAATATATGAGGAACTCAAAGAAATTAACACCAAATAAACAAATAACCCAATGATAAATGGGCAAATGAACTGGATATTTCTCAAAATAAAAAATCCAAATGACCAACAAATATATGGAAAAAAATGTTCAATATTATTAACAATTAGAGAAATGCAAATCAAAACTACATTGTATCTCACTCTAGTCATAATGGCAGCCATCAATAATACAAACAATAGTAAATGCTGGAGAGGACATGGAGAAACAGAAACACTTTTACACTGTTGCTGGGACTGTAAATTAGCACAACCACTATGAAAATCAGTATGTAGTAATGTAGCCACCATATGACCCAGCTATACCACTCTTTAGTATTTATCCTAAAGAATTAATGTCATTTTACTATAGGGACTCATGCATACTCATATTGATAGCAATACAATTCACAATAGCTAAACTATGGAAACAGCTTAGGTGTTTATCACTTGATGAATGGATAAAGAACATGTAGTATAAGCACTATACAGATTTAATGCAATTACAATCAAAATTCCAATGACATTCCTCATAGAAATAGAAAAAACAATCATGAAATTCATCTGGAAAAATAAAGAGACCCAGAATAGCTAAAGCAAGAAGAATGAAGCAGGTGGCATCACTATACCAGATCTTAAACTATATTACAGAGCAATAGTAACAAAAACAGCATGTTATTGGCACCAAAACAGACTGGTAGACCAATGGTACAGAATAGAGGACACAGAGACTAACCCACAAAATTAGAATTATCTTATATTAGACAAAGATTCCAAAAACATGTACTGGAGAAAAGATAGCATCTTCAACAAATGGTGCTGGGAAAACTGGAAATCCATATGCAACAAAATGAAATTAAACTCCTATCTCTCACCATGTACAATAGTCAACTCAATGTGGATCAAGGACTTAGGAATTAAGCCAGAGACTCTGCATCTAATAGAAGAAAAAGTAAGCCCTAATCTTTATCATGTGGGATTAGGCCCCAACTTCCTTATTAAGACTCCTATAGTGCAAGAATTAAAACCAAGAATCTATAAATGGGATGGAATCAAACTAAAAATTGTCTTCTTAGCAAAAGAAACAATCTGTAAGGTGAATAAAGAGCCTATATTCTGGGAGCAAATTTTTACCCCTCACACATCAGATATAGCACTAACCTCTAAGGTATATAAAGAACTCAAAAAGCTAAGCACCAAAAAAATAAATAACCCAATCAACAAATGGGCCAAGGACCTGAACAGACACTTCTCAGAAGATGATATACAATCAATCAACAAATCTATGAAAAAATATTCATCATGTCTAGCAATTAGAGAAACGCAAATCAAAACTACTCTAAGATGTCATCTCACTCCAGTCAGAAAGGCAGCTATTTTGAAGACAAACAACAATAAGTACTGGTGAGGTTGCGGGGAAAAAGGTACACTCATACATTGCTGGTGGGATTGCAAACTGGTGCAGCCAATATGAAAAACAGTATGGAGATTCCTTGGAAATCTGGGAATGGAACCACCATTTGACCCAGCTATTCCTCTCCTTGGACTATACCCAAAGGAATTAAGAACAACATTGACTCAGCCACATCAATTTTTATAGCAGCACAATTCACAATAGCTAAACTGTGGAGCCAACCTAGATGCCCTTCAGTAGATGAATGGATAAAAAAAGTGGCATATATATACACAATGGAATTTTACTCAGCAATAAAAGAGAATAAAATCATGGCATTTTCAGGTAAATGGATAGCGTTGGAGAAGATAATGCTAAGTGAAGTTAGCCAATCCCCGCAAAAACGAATGCTGAATGTTTTCTCTGATATAAGGAGGCTGACTCATAGTTTGGTAGGGAGGGGGAGCATGGGAGGGATAGATAAATTCTAGATAAGGGCAGAGGGGTGGGAGGAAAAGGGAGGGGGCAGGGGATTAGCAAGGATAGTGGAATATGAGAGACATCATCATCCAAAGTACATGTATTTGTGTCACAGACTTGATATACAACCAGAGACATGAAAAATTGTGCTGTATACATGTAATAAGAATTGTAATGCATTCCACTGTCATTTTTTTAAAAAATCAATTAAAAAGTCAATCAGTCATCAAAAAATGAAATTATGTCATTTGCAGAAAAAGGGATGGAACTTGAGAGCATAATATTAAGCAAAATAATACAAATTCAGAAGGTCAAGCATCATGTTTTGTCTCACATTTGGAAACAGAGAGGAAAAAAGAAAAGAAAGTTTGGGGTAGATCTTATAAAAATCAAAGGAGATGCATACACTAGAGGAAAGGAACTGGAGAAGGGAAGGGAAAAATATTGGGGTGTGATAACTGGCCAAATTATACTGATAACAATATAAATATGAACTGTGTGCATATCTAAATATACAACAACAAATTTCACAATTATGTACAACTATAATGCATCAATAAAAACTATGTGGAAAAAGAATGATTTTTGATGAGTACAGTATTCTTGATTAGCAGGTTTTTATACTTCAGTTATAAAAAAAAAAAACCCATGCTCCTCTCCTGACCTTTCAAATTTCTGCTTATAAGATGTCTTGGGATACTCAGTTATGTTAAATCTGATCAATGATCTTTGACATTCCTATATATGGATATTTGTATTATTCTCTAAATTTCGTAAAGTTTTTGTTATTATTTATTTCAATAAGCTCTCTACTCCATCGGAATTCTGAAGGCTTACTTGGATGCTAATAACCCAATTACTTGTTCTTTTAATGGTGACTCAAAGTACCTGTAAGCTTTCTTTTTCTTTCTTTCTTTCTTTTTTTTTTTAATGGCAGGGATTGAATATTGAGTGCTTAAATATTGAGCCACATCTTCAACTCCTTTTTCATTTTTTTTTTATTTTGAGACAGGGTCTTGCTAAGTTGCAGAGGTTGCTTTGAGCTTGCAATCCTTGTGCCTCAGGCTTCTGAGTAATTGGGATTATAAACATTCACTATAAGCTCTCTTTATTCCCCTTCATTCCTTTTTTTCTTTTCTTTTCTGTCTGTAATGTGTCTTGTCTTCAGGCTTGCTAATTATGTCTACTGTTATTCTGTCCTGTTGTTGATGATATCACTTTTTTTATTTCATTAAGTTTATCTTTAAGCTCAAAATTTCTGTTGTTTCTCAGTTTAGAAACTTAAAATTATTTCTCTGTATTTTCTTCAAGTATACTGAGTCTCCTTAAAATATCTATTTTAAATCCTCTGACAGTTCTCCCAGATTGATTACTATCTGTCCAGTCTTTAGCACCTTCTTTTGGTTCTCAGGTTAGGTCATGGTTTCCTAAAAGCTCTCAGCGCTTGTTGTTTGACATCTTCTGGGCATTGAAACATTAGGTATTTATTCCAGTCTTCTTCATGCAGCTTTTGTTTTGCCTGTCTTTCCAGATAGTCTAAATTGATTGCTTATGTTTCTGAACAAATAATCAGTTCCACTATTTCAGCACTGAATTATTCCCACTTACTGGTGTCCTGAGTCTGTTGTTTATATGTATTATCTCTATTTCAGCAGTAGAGGGTGATCCAAGACCAAGTTTGTCCCAGAGCTTCAGTTGGTGTGTTGTTCAAAATAACAGGGTAGTACTAGAAAGAGTAATCCATTCCTACACTCCTCTCTGTGGATGAAGATTAGGGATGACACTAATTTACACTAAATTAAACTTAATTTAATTAAAGTTGTTTTCCTCATTTTCTTCCTTTATTCATGAGCAAAACCTTTAATGTGATGCCAAATGAGATGTGGTAAAAATGAATATTCCTAAACTCTTCCAATATTAGAGAGAAAATATGCTTTAAGTACAATGTTTACTTTAGTTTTTATATACATGTCCTTTATCAGATTATGCAAGTTTCAATAGTTTGTTTAGGTTTTTAATCATAAATGGACTCTAGATTCAAAGTGTTTTTTTCTGTACTGATTGAAGGTAAAGTATATTGATAAGATGTATTTTATTTGTATGGTATATTACATTAATTTTTAAATAACCACTGATATGTAACTGATATTTATAGTAAACTCGTGTTTAATTATCCAATTTCAGATTGGATAGATGCATATACATCTGTGATACCTTCACCACAATCAAGGTAATAAGCATACCCATGTTAAGTGTTCTTATGACAACACACACATACATGCACAAAGAGACTCATGAGAAAATATTGGGTAATTATGGATGTATTAATAGATTTTTGGACGTTAAACCAAATGTGTGTTTTGACAAATGCCACTGGACTATGGACTATAATCCTTTCTATATGTCATTGTATTCAGTTAAATAATAATATATTAAGGACTTCTTTGTCAACATTCAAGAGAGATAGGTTTCATAGGGTTTTCTGTGATGCATTTGTGTGGTTTATATGTCTTCCCTTCTCTTTTTTTTTAAGTTTTATAAATGACATTCATTTTCATTAAAAATTTGTAGAATGAGTCAGTAAGACCACATTGGTCTGAGTATTCTTTGCATGAAGAATTTCACCTAAATATCTTTAGATTTTATGTCTATTAATCTACACATGAGACTGTTTTGATTATTTCTACCCCTACACAACATTTTTATGATTTATAGTATTCAATATTTCTGCTATTATCATGGAAGTACATGTGTGAAATAATGTGAAACATTAAAGTTTTGGGGTAATACATGAATACTCTATGTTTCAGAGGTCTTTTTATAGGAAGGAGAAAAATGACTGTATCTGCCACCCAGACTGTAGGGTATGGCTGCCTGCTTTCTGGTTTTGAGGCTGCACATGTGGCTGGGATGGCTCCTGGTGATCAGCAAGGAGGTGGTGCTGTGGGAAGTGACAGAGGAGAGGTCCATGACTCTTCCGCCCTAGTGGACAGCTTGTGCCTTCCCTTACAGACCATGGGATGGGTGTACATGTGAACTTGCTCCACCCCTCTGACCTTTATTCTGATTGGCTCCTGTGCAGTATATAAGCTGTGTGTACTTCCTTATTAAATGAGATCCTGCTTTGACTGTTCTCCCTGGCAAGTCTGATTGTCCTCCCAGGAGGGAGGGCTGGGTGTAGGCAGCCAGTTGACCTTTACCTTTCTTGGCTCCTCTTGGTGGGGGTGTGCTTTTCCCACTTCTCCCACTGGTCAGGAGGAGACAGGAGCTAAAAAACCCAACATCTGGTGCCCAGAACAGGGATGCTGAACACAGACTCGGAACAGGAACACGAAGAAAGTATCGGTGAGCCAAGCCAAGCGAGTACCGAGGTAAGGGTATCCCTGGAAAGATGGGGCAATCTCACACTCCCTGGTTGATGCTTCTCCTGCTTCCCTGTATGGCTGAGGGGAAGGAGGAGGAAGAAGTTTGTGAGAGGGAGCCAAGCCAGGAGCCAAGCCAGCCATCTCAAGGCTCGCCCCACGCCCTGCCGGCGCTGGGGGTTCTGCGTTCCCCATCCCGTCCCACTCCACCCTCAGGCATTGGGCCACCTGGGACCACACAGAACAGTTGGGGAAGAAGAGGGAGAATCTGGGAGAGGACCCCCCCTCTGGGGGTCTACACAAACTTATCTGCCCTCAAAGCCTGTTTCTCCCCTGGCCCCTAAGAATCAGAGTGCCATTTTTTGGTTCAAATGCACCTCTAGCTTCCCAGGAGGAGAAAGGCTTAATCACACACCAAGTGCCCCTGTCCCAGACAGCCAGGACGGGGAGCAGCCTCTGCCATATTGTTGCCCCTCCCCCCACAAAAAATTCTCTGCTGTCTTGTACAAACCCAGAAAAGCCGGTTAAGCTGAATTCACCCTGGGCCAATTCATCCAGGGTCTAGCCCACCAACAGTGTACCACCCAAGTTCCAATCTGCCTTAGATGTGTGGAGAAAACTTTAACTTTGATGTGTCCCTTTTTCTTTTTTACAAATTTTGACATCCCAGGAGCCCTCACTCCACTTTCTTGGGGAAACCTACTACTGAAAAGTTGGGAGATATGGAGTGTGCCTGGTGCCTGGGGTGGGGCAAAACCAGAAGAGCTAATCCTGTAAGTAAGGGGAGGAACTGAGGGACTCCCAGCAGCTGCCAAAGCCCTTTTGCTTCAGGGAACTCCCTCCTTCCTTCCCTGTACTGTAAGGATTACTCCACCTCTGTCTAGCAGTAATGTGTTGATATTACAGATTGTTTCTTGGGAATGACCTTGGCTGAATGTGTGTCTACAAGATGATGTTTTATTGTAACAATCTGGTATCTGAATGGGTTTTTGAAACTTTGCACAATCTTGCAGTTAAAAGTTGGGTTTAGGTAATTGTCTAGTTTATGATTTCAGATAATTAATGCCAGAGAACTTAAATACTTAGGATGAGAAACTGAAGAACTGTACTTCCAAGTTGGCAGGTAACTCCCAATCATTCAGTTTTTTCATCAATTTTTGAATTAGGTAGCCTGGGAAGATTTCATTAGGTGTACCAGTGCATTATTAATTTGGGCAAGGATAGTAATCTGTTCCCCTCAGTGTGTAGGATTTAGGAAAGCAAAGTGTTGGTCTGGTTTATTGAAATGACATTGAATAGCAACAGTCTTGGAAATTTTATTTTCAACATCCAAACCTGGGAATTATGACTTAAGGTTAAAATGCCTTGGGCATGAGGCTTCTGCTCAGAATAGCAGTTTTCTCTGCTCCTTCCACACCTCAGCCAGGACTTAAGTTGAAATGCAAAGGGAAGAAGCCTGCAAGCTGAGTAGGAGACTGATCTGGTGATCCAAAAAGGGATAAATGTGTCTTTTACCTGAACTCAAACTAGACTAAACCAAAAAGTAAATTGTATGGCATTTACTAATTACTGGCCAATCATTTTTTCTAGGACCCTTGCTTTTTCTTAGATTCTACATTTTTTGAGCTCATGATTTTGATCTTACAGACCTAGGTTAATGTTTTTCTGATCAGTTCTATTTTTTATCAACTGTGTAGTTTTTAAACATTGCAACGGAGATTTCACCTGTGAAAAGGTACAAGGCCTTTACTATTGTGTTATTTGTGCACACTTGTGTTATGTGTTGTATGTCTGTGTGTGCGTATATCCATATGTCATACACATGGTATGAAGATTGGCAGATATATGAGGAGCTCTCATGAAAAACTTTTAAAAAATGGATCCAAATATCTTTCATTCACGTGATTTAAAGGGTTCAATTTAAATGGGGTAAATAGATGAAAGTAAAGATGTCTTTAAAATTAAGCTTATCAGTCATATGTTAAAAGGACAAAGGTTCCTTAAAACATTAATTTACCCATAACATTGTATTTTATTAAGTTTTGTTTCTTGTTTCTAGAGCAAATAATCTTAAAGAAATTAAACAGCTGGTTAAACAAGAACTGTTATTCTAGAGAATTGTGCTATGTTATTTCTTTAAAAGCTAAATTTAGTTCACATATAAATATCAATGTATCAACCTGGTGTCCTAAAATTGTATGGTAATTTTAGGCTTAAAAGAAAAACATGTTGGAGATTTGTTAGTATCATTTGATGTTCTATGGCTGAACCTGTTGTTGATGGGATATATGGGGTTTTGTGTTGCTTTTTGCACTGAGGTATGATTCTTTAATTGTAAGAATGAAAGACCATTCTGGACGTTTTGCCTGGTTGTGGCCGGATTCCTCGTTGTCTCCCTTGTGGCATTTGTCGTGGCCACGAGGATGGGAACTGGACTTGCTGGCCTCAGTGCACCATGTTGTCAGCCCTACCTCCAATCTCAACTTGATTCCTTGGCTGCGGTAGTCCTCCAAACCTCCTGACCACCCAAGAAGGAGGACTATGTCTGTTCCTACAGGAGGAGTGCTGTTTCTATTGAGCTCCTCCAGTTTCTCAAGGATCCAGAGCTGTTCAACTGATGGTGGTCAGGCAGCAATACACCATCTTACAAGATACTGACTGTGAACCCTATGAGGTTGGCCATGGCCCCTACCAGGATGTGCGGATGTAAGCCGGGAGCAAAGGCATCTGCCTTCCTTGAGGCTTCCCATTGGGCCTGCAGACCCTGCAGGTAGGATTGCCCAAAGAGCTAGAGTGGTAGTCAATGATGGGTAAGATCCCCAGAGGGGGACAACCTAAGAGGCACACTCTCGAGTAAGGCAAACAACTGCTAATAAAATGAAAAGGGGGAGATGTAGGGTGTGGCTGCCTGCTTCCTGGTTTTGAGGCTGCACATGTGGCTGGGATGGCTCCTGGTGATCAGCAAGGAGGTGGTGCTCTGGGCGGTGACAGAGGAGGTGGACCACTTCAGGATAGGTCCAGGACTCTTCCATCCTAGTGGACAGCTTGTGCCTTCCCTTACAGACCATGGGATGGGTGTACATGTGAACTTGCTCCACCCCTCTGACCTTTATTCTGATTGGCTCCTGTGCAGTATATAAGCTGTGTATACTTCCTTATTAAATGAGATCCTGTTTTGACTGTTCTCCCTGGCATGTCTGATTGTCCTCCCAGGAGGGAGGGCTGGGTGTAGGCGGCCAGTTGACCTTTACCTTTCTTGGTTCCTTTTGGTTGGGGTGGGCTTTTCCCACTTCTCCCGCTGGTCAGGAGGAGACAGGAGCTAAAAACCCCGATACCAGACTTATTTTATGAGAAAAATAGAGCATTTGTCTAAATCAGGGATTAGAATATTTGACTTTAAGGGATTCTTTGTGTTTTTGTTTTTGTTTTTCTTGTCAAAAAGAAATAGACTATTATGTAAACCTGCCCAAGCCAAAAAAAATAAAAATAAAAGAAAGAAAGAAAGAAAGAAAACAAGAACATAATGTGCAGTAGTTTGGCTTTGAGTTTTAATCAATATGGCAGACTAGGACTGGGGATACAGCTCCGTTATAGTGCTTGCCTAGCATGTGTGAGGCACTGGGTTTGATCCTCAGCACCACATAAAAATAAAATAAAGGTATTGTGTCCATCTACTGTAAAAAATACTTTTTAAAAAGATGGCAGACTAATTTTGATATCAAGGTAATTCTGAATGCAGAAAAATTTCTTTCTCTTTAATTTTTTTAAATTGAGAAGAATTGGTATTAGTTCTTCTTTTAATGTTTAGTACAATTCAGAATGAAATCTTCAGGTCCTGATCTTTGATGTCAGGGTTTCTATTAAAAGTCCAAACTCTGTTCAGATTTCTATTTCTTTATAGCTCAGTCTGGTAAGTTATAGGTGCACAGAAGTGTACCAGTTCTTTGTCATCCAATTCATTGTCACATGATTGTTCATAATAATATGATGATCCTTTGTATTTTAGGGGTATTAGTTGTGATGTCTCCTTTTTATCTATTTATTTGAGTATTCTCTTTTTTCCTTAATTAGTATAGCTAAAATTTTGTCAATTTGTCAAATTTTCTAGTTCAGATTTCATTTATTTCTTCTCTGATCATTATTATTTCCTTCCTTGTACTAGTTTTACAAGCCAATATCTCTTATAAACATAGATGCAAAAATTATAAACAAAATACAAATAAACTGTATTCAACAACACATTGACTAGATCATTCACCATACCAAAGTCAAGAGATATTTATCCTAGGAATGCAAGCATTATTCAACATGCACAAATGAATAAATGTGACACATCACAGTAAGAGGTTGGAGAACAAAAAAAAAAGATTATTTCAATAGATGCAGAATTATTTAATAAAATTCACATCCCCCAGTGATTTATAAAACTCAACAAATAAATATAAAGAAATGTACTTCAGGACAATAAATGCAATATATGATAAACTGATAAATTAACATCATACTGAACTTGAGATGGCTGAAAGGATTTCCTCAAAGATCTGGAACAAAGCAAGGAAGTCCAATTTTACCACCTATCTCATAATAGTGTAAGTTTGAGCCAGAGCTATTTGACTATAGAAACAAATAACAGGCTTCCAAATCAGAAATGAAAATGTTGAATTTATTTCTCCTGGAAGATAATATGAGCTTATGGAAAACCCTAAAGACTGCATGAGATCAAAGATGTTGGATTAAGAGAATGCATTTTCCAGTTTCTCCATGACTTGGGATTCAGGCAGTCGAAATATTGCTTCTCAGAGAGGTGGATAACAGAGAAAATTCACTGAAGCTCATTATTGAACATTCAGAGATTCATAGAGACCCAGAATTCCATGTCCTTTAAACTAAGGACAAGAAAGCACATTGAGTTAAGCTGGTGGTGGCAGCAGTGCCAGTTCACTGCAGAGGGGAGGGTAACACAAACAGAAAGAGAAACCCAGTGGACAAATTTGGTAAGGAAAACCTGTAGAATAGAAAAACAGTCTGAACTTAGCTGATTCAGAAGCTCCACAATGAGTTGGTGTTTGAAACTGCTTCATGTTTCTCAACTTATAAGTGGAGAACCTAGGAGGAGAGCAAACTCAAGGAGGTCATGATTGAGCAAGGACCTGGGAGACCACAGTGAATATGGCTACCCTGTCCTGGCTAGTGCTTATCATGTGGCCTACTGCATACCTGCCAGAACACAACTGAAACAAACAGAGAAGATTGAGCCTAGGAGAAGTCAGTTCAGAGATACAGAGGGTGACTTACAGGACCAACTAAAGAGGGTCAGAAAAGTGAACAAGGGAACTATTTCCTTTTATTTTTTGAGGATTAAGGGAATTTTTGTTTGTTTTTAATTATTTTTGTTGTTATTTTTGTTTCTTTTGCTTCTTTCTCTTCTTTCTTCTCTTAATAGCCAAATTCTCTTGTTCTTCCTCTTTTGTTGTCTCTTTATTTTTCTCTTCCTTCTTTTTTAGCCTTCATTTATTACCTTTATTCTGCTTTCCCTCTATTCACACTTTAAATATTCTAAATTTTTTTGTGTGTTTCTACCCCCATTTTCTTTTCTCTTAATGAATTGTATTTTACCATCCTTTAAAACTATTTTTTTATGTAAATTCTGCCACCAAGTTTCATGTTCTTGCAGCTATTAGTACTGTGGATAGCATGGATGACACCAAACTCTTTACTTTAATGCTAGAACTAGTTTGTAGTTGTTTGTTGTTGATGTTGTTAATTGCTGAACCATGTAGATCATTTCCATAATTTTTTCCTTTTTTCTTTTTTATTTGTTTTAATTAGTTACACGTGACAGTACAATGATCTTGTCATATCATACATTTGAATCAGATGGGATATAATTTCCCATTTTTCTGATTTTACAGGTAGCAGAATTACATTGGTCATGCAGTCACGTATATACACACAGTGATAATAATGTCTATTTTATTCTGCTGTCCTTCCATTCCCCCCTTCCCTTCCCCTCCCCTCCCCTCCCATCACTTCTCTCTACCCAATCTAATGTGACACACTTCTTCTTTTTTTCCCCTCACATCTTCATACCTGTATTCTGTATAACAAAGGGGTCTCCTTCCCTCTTCCATGCAATTTCCATTCTCCCTCCCTTTCTCTCCCACCTCTCTTCCCTATCAAAAGGTAATTTTCTTCCCATGCTCTTCCTCCCTACCCCATTTTCAGTTACCTTCCTTATATCAGAGAAGACATTTGGCATTTGTTTTTTGGGGGATTGGCTAACTTCATTTAACATAATATGCTCTAATGCCATCCATTTCCCTGCAAATGCCATGATCTTGTTATTTTTTAGTGCTCAGTAATATTCCATTGTGTATAAATGCCACATTTTTTAATCCATTCATCCATTTAAGGGCATCTAGGTTGGCTCCACAGTCTAGCTATTGTGAGTTGTGCTGCTATAAACATTGATTTGGCTGTGTCCCTGTGGTATGCCGCTTTTAGGTCTTTTGAGTATAGTCTGAGAAGAGGAATAGCTGGGTCAAACGGTGGTTTCATTCCCAGTTTTCCAAGGAATCTCCATACTGCTTTCCAAATTGGCTGCACCAATTTGAAGTCCCACCAGCAATGTATGAGTGTACCTTTTTCCCCGCATCCTCGCCAGCACTTGTTGTTGTTTGACTTCATAATGGCTGCCATTCTTACTGGAGTGAGATGGTATCTTAGAGTAGTTTTAATTTGCATTTCTCTGATTGCTAGAGATGGTGAGCATTTTTTCATGCATTTTTTGATTGATTGTATATCCTCTTCTGAGAAGTGTCTATTCAGGTCCTTGGCACATTTGTTGATTGGATTATTTGGGGGTTTTTTTTGTTGTTGTTGTTAAAATTTTGAGTTCTTTGTATATCCTAGAGATTAGAGCTCTATCTGATGTGTGAGGGGTAAAAATTTGTTGCCAGGATTTAGGCTCCCTATTCACTTCACATATTATTTCTCTTGCTGAGAAAAAAACTTTTCAGTTTGAATTCATCCAATTTGTTGATTCTTGGTTTTAATTCTTGTGCTATAGGTGTCTTATTAAGGAACTTGGGGCCTAACCCCACGTGATGCAGGTTAGGGCCTACTTTTTCTTCTATTAGATGCAGAGTCTCTGGTTTGATTCCTAGACCCTTGATCCATTTTGAGTTAACTTTTGTGCATGGTGAGAGATAGAGATTCAATTTCATTTTGTTGCATATGGATTTCCAGTTCTCCCAGCACCATTTGTTTAAGATGCTATCCTTTCTCCATTGCATGCTTTTAGCACCTTTGTCTAACATAAGGTAGTTGTAATTTGTGGGTTGGTCTCTGTGTCCTCTATTCTGCACCATTGGTCTACCAGCCTGTTTTGGTACCAGTACCATGCTGGATTTTTTTTACTATTGCTCTGTAGTATAGTTTAAGATATGGTATAGCGATACCACCTGTTTTACTCTTCCTGCTCAGAATTGCTTTAGGTATTCTGGTCTCTTATTTTTTCCGAATGAATTTCATAATTGCTTTTTGTATTTCTGTGAGGAATGCTGTTGGGATTTTGATCGGAATTGCATTGAATCTGTAGAGTGCTTTTGGTAATATGGCCATTTTAATAATATTAATTCTTCCTATCCATGAGTAAGGTAGATATTTCCATTTTCTAAGGTCTTCTTCTATTTCTCTCTTTAGGGTTCTATAGTTTTCATTGTATAGATCTTTCACCTCTTTTGTTAAGTTGTTTCCCAAGTATTTCATTTTATTTTTTTGAGGATATTGTGAATGGTGTAGTTTTCCTCATTTCCATTTCAGAGGATTTGTCACTGATATACAGGAATGCCTTTGATTTATGGGTGTTGATTTTATATCCTGCCACTTTGCTGAATTCATTTACTAGTTCTAGAAATTTCTTGGTTGAACTTTTTGGATCTGCTAGGTATAGGATCATATCATCAGCAAATAGTGCTAGTTTAAGTTCTTCTTTTCCTATATTTATGCCTTTAATTTCTTTTGACTGTCTAACTTCTCTGGCTAGTGTTTCAAGAACTATGTTTAATAGAAGTGGTGAGAGAGAGCATCCCTGTCTTGTTCCAGATTTTAGAGGGAATGCCTTCAACTTTTCTTTGTTTAGAATGATGCTGGCCTGAGGCTTAGCATAGATAGCTTTTACAATGTTGAGGTAAGTTCCTGTTTTCCCTAGTTTTTCTAGTGTTTTAAACACAAAGGGAAGCTGTATTTTGTGAATGCTTTTTCTGCATCTATCGAGATGATCATATGGTTCTTATCTTTAAGTCTATTGATGTGGTGAATTACATTTATTGATTTCCATATGTTGAACCAGCCTTGAATCCTGGGGATGAAACCCACTTGATCATGGTGTATGATCTTTTTGATATGTTTTTGTATCCAATTTGCCAGAATTTTATTGAGGATTTTTGCATCTATATTCATTAGAGATACTGGTCTGAAATTTTATTTCTTTGAAGTGTCTTTGTCTGGTTTTGGAATCGGGGTGATATTGGCCTCATAGAATGAATTTGGAAGTACTCCCTCTTTTTCTATTTCCTGGAATAGTTTGAAGAGTATTTGTATTAGTTCTTCTTTAAAGGTCTTGTAAAACTCTGCTGTATATCCGGGGCTTTTCTTGGTTGGTAATCTTTTGATTGCTTCTTCTATTTCTTCACATAATATTGGTCTGTTTAAGTTGTGTATATCTTTCTGACTCAATCTGGGCAGATCATATGACTTAAGGAATTTATCGATGCCTTTTCTATCTTCTATTTTATTGGAGTATAAGGTTTCAAAATAATTACTAATTATCTTCTGTATTTCTGTAGTGTCTGTTGTAATATTGCCTTTTTCATCCCATATGCTAATAATTTGGGTTTTCTCTCTTCTTTACATTAACATGGCTAAGGGTCTGTCAATCTTATTTATTTTTTCAAAGAACCAGCTTTTAGTTTTGTCAATTTTTTCAATTATTTCTTTTATTTTGATTTCATTGATTTCAGCTCTGATTTTAATTATTTCTTGCCTTCTACTGCATTTGCTGCTGATTTGCTCTTCTTTTTCTAGGGCTTTGAGATGTAGTGTGAGATCATTTATTTGTTGACTCTTTCTTATTTTGAGGAATGAATTCCATGCAATGAATTTTCCTCTTAGTACTGCTTTCATAGTGTCCCATAGATTTTTACATGTTGTGTCTGTGTTTTCATTTATCTCTAAGACTTTTTTAATTTCCTCCTTGATATCTTCTGTAACCCATTGTTCATTCAGTAGCATATTGTTCATTCTCCAAGTGATGTAGGAATTTTTCTTCCTTATTTTATCATTGATTTCCAATTTCATTCCATTATGATTGGATAAAATGCATGGTAATATCTCTACTCCTTTATATTTGCTAAGAGTTGCCCTATGGCATAATATATGGTCTATTTTTGAGAAGGATCCATGAGCTGCTGAGAAAAAAAAAGTGTATCTGTTTGATTTTGGTTGATATATTCTATATATGTCAAGTAAGTCTAAGTTATTAATTGTGTTATTGATGTCTATAGTTTCTTTATTCAACTTTTGTTTGAAAGATCTGTCCAGTGGTGAGAGAGGTGTGTTAAAGTCACCCATGATTATTGTGTTGTGGTCTATTTGTCTCTTGAACTTGCGAAGAGTTTGCTTGATGAACATAGCTGAACCATTGTTTGGGGCCTATATATTAATGATTGCTATGTCTTGTTGGTGAATGGTTCCCTTTAGCAGTATGTAGTGTCCTTCTTTATCCCTTTTGATTAACTTTGGCTTGAAGTCTATTTTATTTGATATGAGTAATGGACACCCTTGCTTGCTTCCAAGGTCCATGTGAGTGGTATGATTTTTCCCAACCTTTCACTCTCAGTCTGTGTATATCTTTTCCTATCAGATGAGTCTCCTGTAGGCAGCATATTGTTGGATCTTTTTTTAATCCAGTCTACTAGCCTATGTCTTTTGATTGGTGAGTTTAAGCCATTAACATTTAGTGTTACTATTGAGATATGGTTTGTACTTCTAGCCATGTTTGTTTATTTTTGTTATTTAATTTGATTTTTCCTCTTTGATTAGTTTTTCTCCTTACTGTACTACTACCCACTGTTGATTTTTGTTGTTGTTTTTCATTTCCTCTTCATGTAATATTTTGCCAAAGATGCTTTGCAGAGCTGCAAAATTCATTTAACTTTTGTTTATCATGGAAGGTTTTTATTTCATTGTCAAACCTGAAGCTTAGTTTTGCTGGATACAAGATTCTTGGTTATAACCCATTATCATTCAGCATTTGAAATACGTTGTTCTAGGATCTTCTTGCTTTCAGCGTCTGTGATGAAAAATCAGCCGTTATCCTAATTGGTTTACGCCTAAATGTAATCTGCCTTCTTTCTCTTGTAGCTTTTAAAATTCTCTCCTTGTTCTGTATTTTGGATATCTTCATTATAATGTGTCTTGGCGTGGGTCTCTTGTGGTTTTGTACATTCGGTGTCCTGTAAGCTTCTAGGATTTGGATTTCTGTTTCATTCTTCATGTCTGAAAAGTTTTCTAAAATTATTTCATTGAACAGATTGTTCATTCCTTTGGTTTGAACCTCTATACCTTCCTCTATCCCAGTAACCTTTAAATTTGGTATTTTTATGGTATCCCAGATTTCTTGGATGTTCTGCTCATGGTTTCTTATCAGCTTTTCTGAGTTGTTTAGGCTCTTTTCAAGATGATATATTTTGTCTTCATTGTCTGATGTTCTGACTTCTAATTGGTCTACTCTACTGATGAGACTCTCATTTGAGTTTTAAATTTGGTTTATAATTTCCTTCATTTCCAGGATTTCTGTTTGGTTTTTTGTATAACCTCTATCTCCCTGTAGAGTTGATCTTTTGCTTCTTGGATTTGTTTATGTAATTCATTGTCAAAGTGAACTTTCATTGTCTGCATTTGCTGTCTAATGTCTTCCTTAAGACTCCAGATCATCTGACTATGTATATCCTGAAATCTTTATCTGACATTCCTTCTGCTTCAGATGTTACCTCTTCTAATCTTGACTTGTCCTGCATTGTTTGTGGTCCTTTCTTTCCTTGTCTTTTCATATTACTCACATTTCTTTCCAGCTCTATGTGACTATTGTGTTAATATTTCCCCCCTATATATTTATATTGCTCTTATATAGTTCCAAAATCTCTTTCTCTTGTGGAGAAAAACAATGTTAACAGTTTCCAATATCAATAATACATCATCTATGAGCAAGTTTTCATTATTAAAACATGTATAGTTAGACTCTATGTCTACAGATGTTGGCTTCAATTATTATTTAGAATACAGTCATTAGTTTCATAAGAGGCATATCATTTCTGGTGACACTTAGAGAACTGAGGGTCAGGCATAGGACATCATGTTAAGGGGGAAAGGAGTGAGGGTATGGGATTACTCTAACTTAATTAGGAGAACTCTAATGAATAGACAGGGATAATTTATGGAAGAATGTATAACTTCAAACTCCTTATCTGTATTTAGAAAATTACCCTACATATAAATAGTAAAAGAGGAAGTTGAAAGTGGGATAGAGGGAGGAAGAAAAAAGAAGGGAAAAAAAAGAAAAGAGAAAAAAATAACAAGGAAAGAAAGAAAGAGAGGGAGAAAGAAAATAAGAGAAAACTAAAGGGGGGATGAGGTGGGGCCTACGCAATTCCTCTATATTATATTATTCTGGTGATTCAGTTCTTAAAGTTGAATTTCATGCAAAGTTCTTGGATTCACATATGTTGTGTGAGGACTAGAGGGGGAAGTGTAGAGAAGATTGGATGAGAAGAGCAAGAAAAGAAAAGAAAGAAAAAAAAGTCTCAGAACTCTGTTTTCTTTTCTTCCAGTAAGTGGAGTTGTCTATTCCTGGCTTGAGTCTCTGCGTTCAGGGTGGTGAAGGTAGCCAGTGTGAGAGGGCTTGAGCTTCTTCAGGGAGCCTCCCTACACTTAGTCTCTGAGTTGGAAACCAGGTGCCTGTACAATTGCTGTTCTGCATTGATAGCTACGCCTTCCAAAAGCTTGTGGGAAATATTTTGAATTATCACCATGGGGGTGGGGGAGTTGGAAACCAGGTACCTGATCAGCCTCAGAACTGTGCTGATAGCCACTGATAGATGGCGAGTAAGGTTTTCCAAAATGGATTCCATCTGTTAACTGTATAGGGTATTTGGTGAGGTGGGGGTGCTGGGGTAACCTTGTGCTGTGACCAGACCTCGGTCTGGAGACCCACAAGCAAAGCCTCTGTTCTGCACCACCTTCCGTTTGTGCTGTGCTGAGCGAGTGCCGCACAGCCGGGCCTTCCACCTGTGCTGAGCAGAGCGAGGGCCGGGCCTTCCGTCTGCCTCCATACTTTTTTAGAACATACAGAGTCGTCAATTCTAGAGAAGCAATCACAGAGGATTACCCCATATGCCCTACTTAAGCAACACATTGACCTAATATACAAGAAGGACCCCACTCTGTAAGGACTAAAGAAAAAGTGGACTCTCAAGCTTTGACACATCTCACACATCAAAGTACTAGCAGCAGAACTGTTACCAAAGAACTAGCAGGGAAACTATACTACAAAACACATTTGGAAACACATTTAAATTCACAAAACCTGAACACTTTAACAATAGAAGGCCCTGTCCTAAAAAGAGCCACAGATAAGAGTTGAAGAGAAATCCAACCCAATAAACTCACAAATATCAACACAGGAAAGCAAGAAATATGAAAAAGCAAGGTAATATTATACCTCCTAGGTTCATAATTCACCAGCAATTGACCCCCACAGTCTCAAAGTGGGTGAAATACCAGATAAAAAATTCAAAAGAATGATTATAAAAAAATTATCAACAAATTCCAAAAGAACACAGAAAAATAACTAGATGAATTAAGAAAGTCAGTACAGAATATGAATGAAAACCCAACAAAGCGATAGATAATGAAAAAGATCCAAATAAAAATCTTGTAAATGAAAAGCACAATGAATCAAAATTTTAAATTAATTTACTATGTAGAAGACAGACTCTCAAAGCTGAAAAACAAAGTAACTAGACTTGAATATTCAGATAATATTAAAGAAAATAAGTAATTATGATCAGAATATACAAGAACAGTCCATGACATATTATAGTTGAAATGCCTAACGTAAAAAGAACAAGAATGGTACAAAAAGTCTGGGGATCAAGTCAAATAGATGATCTACTTATTAAAGCATCAAAGATGGCAAGTAACAAGTTCCAGCCTGAACTTAAACATGCTTAGATCTAGTGCATTTGTGGCAAGGTCTATATGATCAATGGGAGGAAAATCAGCACTTTATCATCAGATAATATTTGACTAATAAAGTGTTCCACTGTTTGTTAGAGAATAAAAAAATAACATGAAAAAGTATACTAGGCTGAACACAGCCAGGTTTAGAGTTAGAGCCTTCTGTGAGAAGGACAAGTCTTATACTTTGAATATCAAATGATATTTTTATTAAAAATGGAACTGCAAATGTGATAGTCATAATTAAGTATAATTCTAAAGTTAGCTAGAATAGAGGTGTGGTTGATGAGTGTCACAGAAGTGATTGAAATCTGGCAGTTGCTAAGGATGCTCTAATTATTTGATTGTACATACTAAAATGCTGAGTGAAAACAACAGAAAAAATTGAGATATGGGTGAAAAAATACACCATCATGGGAGCCTGGATGTCCCCAGTTTATATGGCTACTGGAAGGAAAGCACATATGCCAGCCCTCTTGTTTTATAAATAAAGAACTCTTTTTGTTGTTCAAAAAGCATGCTCCCAAATTAGTTTGGGTATAGAAATAAAATTTTGTCACTATCCTGCTTCCTATGCCAGTGTCCTCAGCTTAGCGCTATATCTGAAAGAGCCTTTGTAGTTCTGGTAAAAGGGGCATTTTCTTCATTCCCCAAAAAGTGACATACAGACTTCTTGTGATCCCAAAATCCAGAGACCACAGGAGAACATATGTGAAGTCCCCCAGAAATCTCTTTAGTAAACAAAGATGTATTAGTGATATGACATTGAATGAAAAATAAATTGAAGTCAGAATTATTATGTAACCATATAACCCAATCAATAAATGGACAAAAAAAACTGAACAGGCACTTCACAGAAGAAGAAATATGAATGGACAAAAAAAATATGAAAACATGTTCAACATCTCTAGCAACCAGAGAAACGTAAGTTAAAATTACACTGAAATTCCATCTCATTAACTGGAACTTATACCAATGAAATTATGGCACTTGCTGGTGAATGGACAGAACTGGAGACAATCATGCTACATGAAGTAAGCTAATCAAAAAAACAAAGGATGAAGGTTCTCTCTGATATGTGAATGCTAACCCACAAGAAGAGAGAGTGGGAAGAGGAAGGATAGAAGTCCATTGAAGGAATAGAAGTCCAAAGGGAAATGACTGGAATGGGGAGGGGAGAGAAATATCCTCCAGACAGTAGAATCAGACATAATATTCCTAACCTTGTATTTGAATACATGACTAGGATATTTGTACAACCACAAGAATAGAATCCTAATTAGAATAAATTATACTCCATGAATGTATAATATTCCAAAATACATTCTACTGTTGTGTATAACTAAAAAGAACAAATAAAATTAAATTTAAAAAGAAGAATTATTATTTAACAATATTGACAGGAACTAAGTCCAGTCAACCCACCTGAGAACATTTACTAAAGAAAATCAGCACACACATAATAAATTTTGGATTTTTAGCTGTTCCTACTCTGCTGATCTCCAGGAAATAAGGAAATAGTTTTCCCTTTGGTGACTTCCCTAACAATTCAGGGCCAGGACTTTGCTTGCTTGTAGAACTGACTTGAAAATTATGAGCCTGCAAGGAAATGAACTGATAGCATCCTTTCCTTATAACAATGTCCTCAGGGGCACAAGTCACATATACAAAAAAACTCCAAGACTCAGCTGCATGAATGTATTTCTCAGCCATATTAAGAAAAGTATTAAAGACTAAGGTGGGTTTTCAGAGGATGCAGTGTGCTTTCAATAACATATATAATTCTCTCAAAATTTTATTCTTATATCTCACTGAATTATAACTAATGCATAGATATTTACAGATATAAATAACAGTATTATGGGCACATAAATTTATATATTTGTGGAGGGAAGTTTGTAATATTGTAATGATATATTTGAATAAAAATTTTATTCAACTATTTCTCATTTTGGTAAATTGGTACAACAAATTATTTATCATTCATTAAAAAGTTCTATTGTAAGACAAAAAAAATATATAAACTGATTTAGAATAGTTTGATTATACTACTCTGGTTTTTTAAAGAATTTACTATATTTGAGAATTTACTATATTTCTAAGACTAATACTTAGAACTATTTAAATAATTATATAATAAAATATGAATTTTAAATAGTTTGCAGCAATGAAATTTTAGAATATGACCATATGACCAAATAAACCTGTGATGGTTTACTTTATGTGCCAATTTGTCTGAGCCACAGAGTGCCCATATATTTGATTAACTATTCTTTCTGTGGCCCATGAGGGTATTTCCAGATAAGAATAGCATTTCATTTGGACAAGCAGACTGAGTAAAAGAGATTGACTTCCCCAATGTGAGTGGGGTTTATCCAATTCTTTGAAGGCCTGAAAAGAATAAAAATTTGAATAACAAAGAATTCTGTCTGTCTGTCTTCAAGCTGGGTTACTTTTCTCCTGGTTTTGGACTAGGACCTTACTGGAACTTACACCAATGACTCTCCTGATTCTCAGGCTTTTAGATTCAAGAGTGTAACTGTATCATTTGTTCTCTTGGATCTGCAACTTATTGATCAAAGATCTTGGATTTCCAGAGCTATGAGAAAGTTATGTTGTTAAAGCCACTTAGTCATGATATTTTGTTATGGCAGCCAATGCTGACAAATGTACATACTCAAATCCAGACCACCTTTGGAAATTCATGTTTACCAGTTTTACTTAAGTGTGTGTACAAGGAGAGGAAAAGAGGTAAGAGATCTCCTAGCTAGTTCTCTAGGCACAGGTCACAACTCTTTATCTCATATTCCTCATAGTAATCAGAAAAGGCATAATACAGCCCCTAAAGATCATCTGCTCTAACAATGGAAGGCTGGGGAGAAACAAATAACAAAGATGGGTTATAGGGTTTCCTGCCCTTTTCTCCATCAATTTTGTCAATGTATTAATTAGTCCAGGTGTTCTTTAGTGTCTTTCCAGTGTCCTTATAATAAATTCATTGTTGGCCTATGTGTCACCTACTTCCTCTCCCACTCATCCTTCACTATACATCTAGAGAAATCTTGCCTGGACTCATCCCTTCATTTCTTGGTGGCTAAGAACATGAGCTTTAGAGTCCGACTGCTTAGATTCACATCTCTGTTCTGCTATTACTAACTGTATTGTTTTAGTAAGTTACTCAAATTCTTATATCTAAAAGAGGTTGATTTGTGTCCCCCAGAATAAACGAACATATCCTGAGCCTATGAAACTGCTAATCAATCCATCCTAGTTTAAATGGACTGACTGGGTGGTAACTTTGGGAAGGTGGGGTGTAGCTGGAGGAGTTGGGTCCTGGGTGTGTCCTGAAATGGTTCATCTTCCCTGGGCCTCCCACTGTTCCTCACCCCACCATGAGGGGTGTAGCTTTCCTCCACAGCACCCTTTGGTCATGATGTTTTTCTTCTATCTTGGGTCCAGGGAAATAGGGGGTGGTCATCTGTGGATTGAGACCTCTGAAACTGTGAGCCAAAATCAACTTTTTCTTCTCTTAGTTTTTCTTCTTAGGTATTTTGGTCACAGCAATGAAAAGCTAACTAAAAACATCACTTTTTTTCTTTTCTTCTCTTATTCTTTTCTTGTTTTCTTTCCTAGGATGAGTTTCCTATTATGTATTTTTATTATTCTGTGGCCTGAGAGGTGATCACCTGTCCCCTGTTTTCTTCTACTTTGACTCTCCCTGACACCCATTTCCATTCTTTTATGAGGAGAACGTAAACTTGATCAACAACATCACTTTTTATTGGCCTCTCATTATACACTCTCTGCTTTAGGATGAAGGTGTCCAGCCTTATGTGGACACTAGCAAGTCTTTTAGATATATAAGAAAAATATAGGATGCCAAGGCAGGAACTAAAGAATTCATTAATAACAGTGAGCACATGAATTTTTTTATTGTTAGAATTAGGTAATTATTTAAAAGTGAATTTGCTTGCTTATAAGTTCCTCAAACATGCTTACTGCTTGTCTCATCACAGCCAAGGAACACTCACCTAGTATGGAACTATTTATAGGTCCATTAACCTGGCATAAGTTCTTTGTGCTTTCATGTTGCTATTGCATCTTCTTGTTCATGAGAACAAATTCATGGAGAAGTTTGAAATATCTTTGGCTTTTCAGTAAAGTGCAACTTGATAATACAAAAAGTTTTGTGTGCATGTGGTGTGTGAATCAAGTTTTTCAACTCATATTCTTATATTATACATAACCCTAAAATGTTTTTAATCTTTTAAATTAAAATATTTTATTATTTTATTAGTACATTATAGTTGTACATAATACTGGGGTTCACAAATGTGGAACTAGAGTAAAATTTTTAAAAGGGAGATCCCATGAAAGTGAAAGGGAGATCAGTGGAGTAGAAGAAGGGGATGGGGGAGAGGGATAGGAAAGGACAGGAACTACAGAATGAAATTGACAAAATCATTCTATGTATATGCATGAATAAACCTCAGAGAATTCTACCTTTATATGTATCTATAAAGCACCAATTTAAAAACCAACAAATAAATAGGAGGAAAACAAGTTAGAAGAAAGAAAACAGGGGAAGGAAAAAGGGAGAGAAAATTGGGATGCATTTTTTTTTTTTGATAGTGGGAATTGAATCCAAGGGCATTTAATCACTGAGCCACACCCCCAGCCCTATTTATCTGTTTATTTATTTAAATTTTCTTAAAGCTTCAATAAGTTGCTGAGGCTGGCTTTGAACTTGCACTCCTCCTGCTTCAATGTTCTGAGTTGCTGGGATTACAGGCATGTGACACCATGCTCAGCTGGGACTGCATTATTTTTTTATTTTAGTTTTTGATAGAATTTTATTTTTATTTATTTATATGTGTTGCTGAAAATCAAACCCAGTGCCTCACACATGCTAGGCAAGTGCTTCATCACTGAGCCACAAACCCAGTCCCTGGGACTACATTTTTAAAAGCTACTATTTGTACTTCTTTGTCATGCTGACTTAAATTGATTGAACGTTTGTCTAAATTAGTTCATGTAACATTATTTCCATGTATGTATTTGTGTCTTCACACTAGATCATAAGGAACTTGGAATTTTTGTCAAAGCAACAAGAACAATTCTGAGTCTATAATGGAAAGTTTATAATAGTATTTTTAGTACTTGTACTAAAATTTTTAGTATTTGCACAAATTTAGTTTTTGTACTCATGCAAGATATTACTACCATGATGTTTCTTTCTCCCTTCATATAGAGCACAAATCAAGCTCTATCTTATATAAGATATGCAAACATGGAATAAGCTACCACGAGTCATGTTCTTGTGACCCAGAGCTGATGATTTGAGTTAAGGGAAAAAGTTCCATTTCAGGGATTGGTATCATCTGAGAATGTAGCTATGAACTTCATCTTAAAGGAGTGGAAGGACCTAGATGGTGCTAACAGGACTCTGTACAGAATGTGGTACTGGAAAGCTACAGCAACCTATTGTCATTGGGCAAGTGAAATTCCCCAAGCACTTTCTTTTTTGTTGATAAATACAGGAATAATTTCTAAGGTTCAGTGTTATGTAGGTGTAAGATTCCCAGTACATGAAGAATGTGTGTCACAATTTTTTAAGGAAATATTTAATTTGGCCCCTTGAATGAACAGTTCCTAAAGTTAAACATGTCATACTTCAGAAGACATGAGTTAGCTGTTTGGTAAAGTCCTACATAATTTCCCATTAAGAAGTTCAGTAGATTAGACAAAGGGGAATGAAGGGAAGGGAGGGGTAATAGGAAAAGAAAAGACAATGTAATGATTCTGACATAATTTTTCTATGTACATAATGAATACACCACAGTGAATCTCACCATTGTGTACATCCACAAAACTGGGATCCTAATTAGAATAAGATATATTCCATGCTTGTGTATTTATACCAAAATTCACTCTACTGTCATATATAACTAAAAAGAACCAATAAAGCTGATTAATAAATCTTTTTTTTTTAAAAAAAAAAAAAGGTGCTGCATTAACAAACCTGAGGTGATCTTCAAGCCAGAGCAAGAAACAGAGACAGAGACAGAGGAAGTACCATACCAGAGCCTTCTGGGTCAATAATCACACACTGAGAATATTGGCTGGAAGGAGTAGAGGCCAGGAGATACAGGTCACGTTGAGTTGTTTTTACCCATTTTTCCCAGGTGCCAAATCTGTTTTTAGCTTGTCTCAGGGGCACCAGACACAAGCATTGTTCAGACTAAGGCAGACTCTCAAGTATAAATCTATACTCTCCTTTTTGTCAAGTATTTTCTTAAGACTTACCAAAGATCCAATCCCTTTCTAGTGCTTCACAGACTTTTCTTTGGTTAGTTAATTTCTCCTAAATTTTCAGTTGATTTTAATTTTTTTATGTCAACTTTTATTGACACATATTAATTGTACACATTAATGGGATTCACTTGGTAATTCCATACATGTAGACAGTTGTGCACTGATCATATCGGTCTCTGGACTGTCTTCTTTCATCCTTCCCTATTCCCCATAGCACACTTCCAAGTCCCTAATAATCACCTTGTTACTTTCAGGTTGACTGTTTTATTATTACCACATATTAATTGTACAAATTAACACTATTATGTTTCCATACGTGCATATATTGTGTATTGATCATATTGATAATGTCTGCCCTCCTTACTAGTCTCCTTTGCCCTTTCTTCTGCCAGTCTTCTACATATCCCCTAAAAGAACTTCTTCTGCTTTCAGGTTGTTTTGTTTTGGTTTTTGTTTTATCTCCACATATGAGAGAAAACATGTGAGACCCACAGAAGAGTCATTGTCAAAAACTTATTCCTTGACCACCCCTCCCTCTATAGCACATTTATAAGCAAAAATCTCCCTCTCCTATACTTTCATTCATATGAAGTAAATAAGAAATGAAAAAAGGAAAAGAAACAAAGTCTTCCCTCCTTGTCTTAAAATAAGAAAATGGAGGCACCAAAAAGTGAGGTGACTTGCTCAAGGTTACAAGACTTTGAACAGCTAAAGAAGGACTGGAGCCCAGCTATCCCCCTTAAAAGGTGACTGGATGAAGTAATTTTGTGTGAGGAGAAATTAGTGGAAAAGTTAAATGAACAACCAAAGAAGTTAATTATTAAATCATGACATAACTCCCCGAGGGAATGCTTTCTGGTTACTAGAAACAAGTGACAAACAGTGATGAAATGGGAGGTCTTGTGCTCTCACATGGAGCAACTCGGCATCATGCATACTGTATGAATTTGACTAAAAAAATGTGTTAAAAAAGGGTGGAAGAAATATATCAAAATGGTGACTTCTGGAAGGTGGGATTGTGCTATTTTTCCCTTTTCCTTCAAGTTTTCTGTATTTTCCCGGGTTTCTAAAATGCACATTTCATTTATTACAGGAAAAATATATCCCTCTATATTTTAGTTTAAAAAAAATACTGCTTGGAAGCAACCTCTGTGCCTTTTGTGAATTTTCAGGGAGGCACTCTGAGCCTCCTTTCATCCTTCACTGCCTGCTCCATCACTAGTTCATGGGAAGGATCATGGTTTCTGGAGGGACATCTCTGCTGGGAGCCTCCATGTGCTATTTTGCATTTTAAGTACAGACCACTTTTGTGTGGTGGGGGTGTCTAGGTGACCACCCCACAGTCTTATAGTGGCACCCGAGCATGGAACTAGCCTCCTGAGTCCCAGACCAGTGCTCTCCTCTCCGGGGGCCGTAGTTTCCTGCATCCTCAATACTGGAGCATCTCCCTGTGGCACTCCTGTGAAAGTAGGCAAGACTAAAGTGAACCTTCTCCATCTCTGGTGGCCAGATCCACTCCTTGCCTCTGTGGGCCAGCAAGTGGATAGCCAGGCACTCTGAGGGGCATGTTGGGGCACCACTGTCCAGAGAGCACCAGGGTCTTGCCCCCATGTGGCTGTTCTGTGCCTCAGTCATCCAGGTGTTGCTCTTCCCAAGTAGATGTGGGAATGGCACTGTATGGGTCCATGATGACCTTGGCACAGCGAATGATCATTACTATGAG
The DNA here is from genome assembly GCF_001458135.2 of Marmota marmota marmota. Taxonomy (NCBI): domain Eukaryota; kingdom Metazoa; phylum Chordata; class Mammalia; order Rodentia; family Sciuridae; genus Marmota; species Marmota marmota. The sequence goes on from NW_026000196.1 coordinate 293,749, forward strand.
GAAGAGACAAAGGAAGACAAAGCAGGCCAAGGTCAGCCCCTTGTCCACATCGACATAGACAGGCTCAGGCGTGGGCTCCTCCATCTCCTGGCGGCTACTGTAGGCTCCTCCTGCGGCTCAGGCTTGACTGGTACCATTTTCCACCCCTGTGGAGAGCCAGGGCAATGGAGAGGGGAAGGTTAGGGCCACTTCTTTGGATCAGTACAGAATGATGATATCTTTTTTTTTTTTTCTGTCCCCGACCACCACCCCAAGCAAGAACCTGCTGTTCAGGGCACCCACAGGAGGGTAAGAAAGGGAAGAGGTTATATGCATACCTTTTAAGGGAGCCACATGGTCATAGCCCTAACTGGTGTCTCTAACTGTGCAGCCTATTCCTCCAGGGTGGATGGGAAATGTGACAATGATTCCCAACAGGGGTGGGGCTCAAGTGGGGCTGAGGGCAGCTTGAGGTTAGAGCCCTTGCAGCTGCCTTCACTCCCTGAAGCCGTTCAGGAAGAAGATGAGAATAATGCTTTCCACTTAGTCAACCCAACATTTGAACACAATCAAATGCATTTTTAAAATTAGGCAATGAATTTTTCAAATAAAACTGAATGTCAAACACAATGTATGAACAGAAGAAGAGAAGCTGCTGTTATGTCAGAGGAAAGGAGCCATGCAGGGTCTATGTTTCCTTTCCCTCTGTGCAGGCCTCAGGTGACACCATTTGAAAATTGCAGGTGCAATGGGAAGTAAAATTTTGGCAGTCAGAAGGAGTTGAAGCCCCATTGCTGCTCTGCAGAGCAAGTCTGGGCAACTCACCATCATTGACCACTCATTCATCTTAAGGAGGTTTACTGACTTTTCAAGGACCTGATTTTCCTCCTGCTGACTGCAGGAAACAATGCATGCTTTACAAGAGTGTGAGTATTATAAGCAATAAAACTTAAGTGTAAAAACTCAGCACAGTCCCTGGCCCCAGTGAGCAGTCAGTAAGTACTTGAAATGATATACGAACTCTGGGAGCAGGCAAGGGTGGGCAGAGCTGCTTCCTGCAGGGAAGGAGAACCTCAAGATAAAGGGCCAATTGCAGTTCTCTCCATTCATAACAAGCATTCCTGTACTCATCTCTGAACTTGCATAGCACTAGTATTCATACTGTGCTGTCACATCCAGTTTTGTTTTTAAACTTCATGACTGCCCTGGAAGCTAGTTAGCCAGGCATCAATACGTCCATTTTATGAATGTGAAAACTGAATCTCGGAGCAGAAAAATGATTTACCCGAGGTCCTACATTACAAACCCAAGATCTCTACATATCCCTTCCTCTTCTGGTGAAAGGCAAAGTGAGGATACCCACCCCCAATCTGAGCTTTAAGAACATGGCTGTGTAAGCATTCTCAAAGCTTATTCCAGACCTTGCCTCTTCTTACCTACTCACTGGGCCACTGACCTGCTTTTGGAGTGGTCACCACTTCAGAAGGACCTTGGGTCAGGCTATTCCAGGAAGAAGGGGGAGCAGCAGGACATCACAGCCCAGAGCCAGTGAGAACAGCATGGCCTTTCACTCAGAGAGAATCACTGTGCTGGCAGTGGCCCTGGAGCAACTGAAACAGAATGGGACAGAGGAAGAATTGTTATTTCCTGAGATGCTCAGCCCCGGTCCTGATCTCTCCTGGCAAAAAGCATTGGCCCTGGCAGCTTCTTCCTGGTGCAGGGCTGGGAGCTGCCATGCTGTCAGCTCGTGCTGCCTTTCCCTTTCCTTTTTAAATATAACTTTAAATATTATAGCAAAAATGCACATAACATAAAATTTATCACCTTAACAGTTTTGGGGGGAATCAATTTGGGAGGAATTTTGTTTTATTTTTGTTTTGGTGCTGGTACCAGGGATTGAACCCAGGAGTGCTTTACCACTGAGCTATACCCCCATCCAGGATGTAGCTTTTTATTTTTATTTTTATTTTTCATTTTGAAACAGGTTTCACTGCTTAGGGTCTCACTAAATTGCTGACACTGGCCTTGAACTTATGATCCTCTTACCTCAACCTCCTAAATTGTTGGCTTTATTGCCGTGCACCCCTGTGCCCAACCCCATCTTAACTGTTTTTAAGTGTACAATTCCGGGGCTGCAGATGTAGCTTAGAGGCCTGGCATGAGAGAAGCCTGAGTTCAGTCCCTAGTACTGGGGAGAAAAAGTACAATTCCAGTGGCATCAGATACATTTATATTGTTGTGCAACCATCATTATCTTCCATCCCAGAACTTCTTTATGGTTTCACACTGAAATGCTCTATCCATTAATCTGAACTCTCTGTTCTCCTTACCCCTAACCATTGGTAACCACTATTCTTTCCATCTCTATGAATTTGACTACTTTGGGGACCTTGTATATTAATAAAAATGTCATAATCTGACATTGTCCAGGCTACGGGGATAGAGATAGAGTAGGACTCAGATTGCCTGGGTCTTGTACAAGGAACTGGGGCAAAGCACAATAATAAGGGTGAAATGGTTCGAGCATCTGACCTAGACTGTGTTTGTCCTTTCATGACTCTCTTATTTCATTTAGCATACTGATCTCAAGTTTCTTCCATGTTGTATCCTATGCCATAATGTCCCTCCCTTTTTAAGTTTGAATATGTCATTGTATAAACATATGACATTTTGTTATCCATTAATCTGTCACTTGTTAGCTGAGCTGTCTCTATCCTATCAGCTATGGTAAATAATGCTGCTACAAATGAGTGTACAAATCTCCTTGAGCCCCTGATTTCAATTCTTTGGGGTATATACACAGAAGTGGAATTGCTGGATCACCTGGTAATTCTATTTTTAACTTTTTGAGGATTAGATTTAACATTTTTATATAAATGATACATGTGCATAATTCAAAAGCATAAAAAGAAAACAAGGAAAAGCAGGGTTTTTAAATTTTTTCTTAACATGTATTACTTGTATATATTAATAGGGTTTAATGCAGTGTTTCAATACAAGCATATAGTGTGTACTCATCAAATCCAGCCTCCCTTTATCCTCATTCCACTACTCGTTCCCAACCTCAAGTAACCCCTATTCTATATCCAGGTCAACTTTTTTTAAACTTCCACTTCTGAGTGAATATATAGTACTTGTCTTTCTGTGTTTAGTTTGCTTTATTCAACATAACATAATGTTCTCCAGTTCCATCTGTTTAAATGTAAATGACAGGATTTCATTCTTCTTTATGGCTTTAATATTCCACTGTGTGTCTGTACCATGTTGTCTTCATCTATTATGGAACTCTTATACACTGTTGGTGGGAATGTCAACTAGTACAACCATTATGGAGAACAATATGGAGTTTCCTCATAAAACTGAAAATAGATCCATCATATGATCAAATTATCCAATTTCTGGATATAAATCCAAAAAAATTTAAATCAGCATACCAAAGAAATACCTACATACCCATGTTTACTGCAGCACTGTTTGTGATAACTAAGATACAGAATCAACCCAAGTGCCTAAAAATGAAAAAGCAGTTTCTAGTGATCCAATTCACCTTCAGAAAGGTAGCTATTATTTTTAGATCCTTCTACATCCTTCTTGTCTATAGGTATCCTATGCTTATGAAAGAAAATTACATATTTGTTTTTCATACACATGCAAGCCAATTATACCAACTGTCCCACATCTTACTTTTTCAATTTGTTTTATCTTGGAGATTATTACATATCAATATATACAAGTATGTCTCTTTCTTTTTAATAGCTGTAGTATATTTCATTGTATGGATATACCACAGTATACTTAACCATACTTCTGTAAAACCGTTTTTCTATAAAAGATGATTTCTATTTTTTTTTTAAGAATAGCAAAGTCTGGAGAATTGGAAAGTGAACATTTTTTTAAAGAGAGAGAGAGGGAGAGAGAGAGAATTTTTAATATTTATTTTTTAGTTTTCAGCGGACCAACATCTTTGTTTGTATGTGGTGCTGAGGATCGAACCCGGGCCGCACGCATGCCAGGCGAGCGCGCTACCACTTGAGCCACATCCCCAGCCCCAAAAGATGATTTCTAATATTTTGTTAATCAAACAATCATGGAACAAATATCCCTGTAGCTTTGTCATTTTCCATATGCCTGAGTATGACTTTCAATTAAATTCCTATAGAGGAAATTGCTGTTGTAAAGATAAATCCATTTTAATTCTGATTGGTCTTATTCCTTTTAGAAACTGTACAAAGGTAAACTTCTACTTTCAAAGATTGAGAAAAGCTGTTGACCTACAACTTTGTAAACAGAGATAGTAAGCTTTTTCATTTTTGCAACAATGAATTTTTTCCTGAACATTTTCAAACATAAAGAAAATTTGAAAGAAGTACACAGTACAGTGATATTTTGCCACATTTGTTTTATTGATAATCAGTCCCCTATCCATTATTCTTGCTGTTTAATGCATTTCAAAGAAAGATATAGATATAAGTATATATCAACATGCATAGTAATAACTAAAATTCAATATTGTTTATAGATTTTTAAAGGCAAATTTTACATACAGTGAAATGGACAGATAATATATATCACTTTAAAAATTTGACAAATGAATGCATCCTTGTAACTGTCAGTGTAGCTTTAATTTTGATTTATTTTAGTGAAAAAGATTAACATTATTTCATATGTTTAAAGCCCATTTGCATTTCCTTTTTTGTGAACTTTGTTAATATCCTTAATCCATTTCCTCCTGAGTTTTTGGTCTCCCCCTATTTTGGCCTTGAAAATGGAGTTTAGGTATATATACTTATTTTATTTTTCTGATTTTTATTTTATTTGTGTTTTTTCTTCATTGCCAATTGCTACTCTTATTCCTCTTTTTCTCTTCCAATATCTAATTTTAGTCACTAGTATTAGCTTTCTTACTGTTTACCTTTGTTTTTTAGATGTGCTTCAATCTCTGTAGTTTGAATAGTCAACTTTAAATATCTTTCTATTTCCTGCTATTAAATATTAGGAAACTAGGAATCTTGCTCAGGAGTCCACCTTCTTTCAACATTCTCTTCCCATTGGCCATTGCTCTCTTATTTCTACATGGTCAGGGTATGTAGCATTCACAAATTACTATATTTATGTCCATCTACATTTTCTCCAAGTTTTGCAGTGAAGTCAGCTTAAGGATCATCCCCAACCCCACATTTCTTTTATTTTTGTGCTGTAATCTGAATATTTTCTAATGAAATAACTTCCAATTCATGCATCTGATCTGCTGTGTCCAATCAGTTGCTAAACCTATCAGTTCAAATTTCATTTCAGCCTTATTTTTTGTTTTGTTTTTAGATATACATGACAGTAGGGTGAATTCTGACATATTATACATACATGGGGTGCAACCTATTACAATTTTGATCCCATCCTTGTGGCTGAATATCATGATGTGGAGTTACACTGGTCATGTATTCATATATGAGCATAGGAAAGCTATAACCAATTCTTTCTGCTGTCTTTCCTATTCTCATCCCTCTTCCCTTCCCTTCATTACCCTTTAGTTTTAGAATTTCTATCTGATCTTTTGATCCTTTGAAATAATTGTCAGCCCTCCAATGAAATATTTCTACCTTGTCACTTGTTTTCCTGGTAATATTTATCACAATGATTTTTTTGGGAGGTCTTGTTTTATTTTGCAGTACTGGGGATTGAACTCACAGCCTTATGCATGGTAGGCAAGTGCTCAACCACTGAACTACATTTCCAAACCCTTATCATAATGTTTTTATAATCCCACATTTTAGAACTTCTATGTCTAGGTCTTCTGTGAGTCAGCTTCTATTGTCTTGTGGGTTTTTTTCTTCATTTTGTTCAATTTCTTGATAACACCTGATAAAAATTTTGGTGGGATTTTTTTAAATATTTAGTTTTAGTTGTAGTTGAACATGATATCTTTATTTCACTTATTTATTTTTATGCGGTATTGAGGATTGAACCCAGGGTCTCGCACCTGTGAGGCGAGTGCTCTACCGCTGAGCCACAACCCCAGCCCCAATTTGGGTGGGATATTGAACATTAATATGAAACACTGCATGGCTAGAATAATATTCTCCTGCAGAGAGGGTGCACTACTTCCTCTGAGAAGGAGCTGGAGTGCAGGTATAGCATCTTAAGCCACTGTGGGGCTGAGCCAAGTTGAGTAGTTCATTTCTTGTAAACAAGGATAGTGTCTACATCTGGTTTGACAACAATTCTAGTGTTCTGCCCTCCAGAGTTCCAAGCTGAGGACCTGAGATATTTCTTTAAACTGTCCATTCTATTCAATGTCTTAAGATAACAGAAAACTGTTTAGGAAGGATATTCAGGGTTCTTCAGCAATTGGTGTTTGATTCTGTCCTGTGAATTGTAAAAGCATGAAGCTTGAATATGTGTGCTGTTTGCTATTAGCCACTAATAAGTACATAGCCAGGACTAGAAATGTGTGTTTGGTTGAAGTTCTGCTGTTCTTTGGCTCTGGGATTTTTTAAAAATTATTATTAATAGGCATAATTATTATACATGGGGAACAGTGGGATATTTTGATAGCTATATACAACATGTGATGATTAAGTCAGGGTAATTAGTATGCGCATCATCTCAAATACTTTGTGTTGAAAATATTCAAAATTATTTCTTCTAGAGATTTGGAAATATATAATAAGTTATTAACCATAGTCATAGGTTCTAGGTTCTATATAATTAATTCTGATTGGTATTATTCTTTTTAGAAACTGTACCAAGATAAACTTCCACTGTCAAAGATTGAGAAAAGCTGTTGACCTACAACTTTGTAACAGAGTTAGCAAGATGATCCATAATGGGGGGAGGGACATGGGAAAAATGGAGGACCTTTGATGGGGCAAAGGGGAAGGAGTAGTAGGGAAGGACTATGGGGGAAAGAAAGATGGTTGAATGAAATGAACATCATTACCCTAGGTGTATCTAGGGTCTTAGTGCACATATGGTGGGACACTACATCATGTACAACCAGAGAAATGAAAAGTTGTGCTGCAATTGTGTATAATGAATCAAATGCATTCTGCTGTCATATATACCTAATTAAAATAATTTTTTTCAAGCTACCTTGAATTTTATTTTGTAATTATGGCTACAGAGCTGTCATGTTTTTATTACACTATGGACATATACAAAAAAGTCAGAAGCATTAAACTGTAATTGATTTTAAAATAGATATAACCATGCCTGTCAGGGAGAGCAGTCCAGATGCTTGTCAGAACCCAATGAATCTCAAGAAAACACATTTTCACCTAGTCTTGGTCAGATACTTCCAGCGACAGAACATTTTTTGGAGAGTGTTTCAAGAATTGCCATGGCATATGAAAATGAGTGGATGCTTGGGGACGTTATGCAGCTTTCTCACAAACCCAAGGTGCGTCTTGCCTGTCTTAGTCTTTATGTTTACGCACATTTGGCTTTTCTGTTTTAATGTTGTTTAGATACCTATGGTTCCCTTGAGCAGGATGCATTCATTTATTCATTCAACTGCCCACTTGTTCATCTGGATGGGACCACCATCTGCCATCAGCTTCTGGGATTGATGGATGCCCTGGGTTGCTCCAGTCTGTCTGTCTGTCTCTCTTGCTCTGCAGAAGGTTCTTTTCCCCTTTCACTCCCTGTCCATCCTCTCCAAGTTAACTGGAATTCCAGAGAATAGGACAGGATTTGAAAAGGGATAAGGATGGGCTGTGCTATCCTGCGAGACCCTCCTGTCTTCTTTCCTTCTTTTCCCTATTTATTTCATCTTCCCCCTTCCATCCCCCTTCACCCTTCTTTGTCTTTTTATTTTTTTCATTTGTTTTAATTAGTTACACATGACAGTACAATGATCTTGACATATCATACATTTGAATCAGATGGGGTATAATTTCTCATTTTTCTGAGTGTATAGGTAGCAGAATCATATTGGTCATACAGTCATATATATACAGCAATAGTAATGTCTATTTTATTCTGCTGTCCTTCCCTTACCCCCTTCCCCTCCCCTCCCCTCCCCTCCCATCACTTCTCTGTACATATTATGTGACACTACATCATGTACAACCAGAGAAATGAAAAGTTGTGCTGCAATTGTGTATAATGAATCAAAATGCATTCTGCTGTCATATATACCTAATTAAAATAATTTTTTAAAAGATATACAAAAGAAGGATAAGAAATTCTGTAAAGCAAAGAGGTGGGTTCAAGAAAAATACCTCAAATATGATGTATTACACATACAACACAAAATAAGTCATACATTGCTGTGTGCACATGTTTGTGATGGGATGGGAGGCTCTTCTGATCCGGCTTTGATTTTTCTATTGTTTGAGAAATTATAAACTTAGAAAAGTTCAAAAAAACCCAATATACTAAGCACCTACATTTCCATGGTGCAGAATCTGCATAATTATGTGACTATATTTGCTTGGTCTTTTCGTTTTTTAAGAAGTAAATCCTCATGTAATTCTTAACCTTCAGAATCATATCTCTCACTCTCTCCATAAGTACCACAGTCACGAGTACACTCCAGAGACCCCTAAAACTTCTAGGGTTCCTTAGATTTCACTCTTAACACATGATCTAGCCACCTACTTCCATTTCATAGAGGAGGAGATTGGAGAGTAGGGAAAGGAAGGGATTTGTCCAGAGTCACAGAGCAACACCACAGGTGAACGTGGATCAAGCCCAGGTTTCTATTTCCTACTGTGCCTGGAGGCCTACGATGTGGATTTTACCTGGTCATTTACTGACTCTCAGATGAGGATAAATGTGCTGAGCTTCATTCTCCTGTGTTTCATAGTAGGACTAAGTCTGGCCTCTCAAGCTCTGACTCTGAAATTCCAGGCACAGAGTCTGCCTCAAATTGATATCACACACCTCATCCATCATAGGCATGGGACCTCAGTGGGATTTTCTTGTGACCTCCATCTTGTCTGGGACCAGAATGGAGCCCCAGAACCTGGCCAACATAGCCCAGGCGATGATTATCAGTGTCTTCTGGATCCTTCCTGTTGGGGAAAATGAAAAGAATGTGGACTCAAAGAATAGATTTGTCTTTTGACCTTCCAGATGGAGTGTGCTCATTAACCTTAATTACCAGGCCAGCACAAGTCCCATTCAGCTAGAAGTGAGGACACAACACTCAGAAGGGAACACATTGAACTCTGCTGCTGTTCCCTGGGACCTGAGCTGCTGATCTTCCCATGGCCTGCTTAGTGGTTCCCAACATAATGGCACCTTCAGTCAGCACCTAAGCTAAATACTTCATCTGTCATCTTCTTGGGGTGGAAGGAGGTGGCTGCTTCAGTCAGAGCAAGCAAATGACCCTCAAGGGAATTGGCTCCTGGTGACCAAGCATACTTGTCAAGGTGTACGGTTTTAGTAGCAGACCCAAGTGGAAGAGTCCTATCAACTGCCATGAGAAAAAACAGAGAACAAAATGAAGAGTCCAAATACAGGACCTAGAACAAATACTGAGTTGTGATTTTAGAAAAAAACCTAGAAATAAGGCAATCAAATTAAAAGAGTGCACAAATCCAGGATTTACATACAAATTTGTGTACTTCCTCAGGACTGGGGTTAGGGTGGTGCTCAGGGAAGGCACATACATTTGAATGGTCTCATCTCATCCTCTATTTTTTACATCTTTTTGTTTTGGTTAACCTAAGTTAGACTCACATATAACCTTTTTTTAAAGTCTATTTGTTTATTTTTTAATGTTTTCTTGCATGTAGTTATGCATAATACTAGGGTTAATTTTTATTTTTTCATATATGCACAGAATATAATTGGCTCCATTTCAGTCCCCAATACTTCCTCTTTCCCTCTTTCCTCCTCCTGCTAATCACCTTTCTCTATTCTATAGGTCTTCCTTCTATTTATTCATTATGTTTTTAAGTTGATACTTTATAGATACACAAAAAATATTGTGATTGATATATATGTATATATACATATGTATATATATATACATATATATGTGTGTGTGTGTGTATGTGTGTATGTGTGGGTGTGTATATACATATCCACAGATAGACAGACATAGCATAATTTGGTCAATTTCATTCTGCAGTTCCTTCCTCCTCCCTCTTCCTCTTCCTCAATTCACTTCCTCTACTCCTCTGCTCCACTGATCTCCTTTCTATTTGTGTAGAATCCCCACCCACTCCATTTTTTCCTTATTTTGCTCTAGCTTCTGCATACAAGAGAAAATATTAGACCATTTACTTTCTAAGCCTGGTTTATTTCACTTAGTATCACCTGCATCTGCATCTTTGATATCATTTACTAAAATGCCAACTGGGGCAATTTTACATTTCATAAATGCAACAATTTATTTGTTTTTAAAATCATTTATGTAACTATTAATACAAACTTAAACTTAAAAAAACAGTTAAAGATTATAAACCTTCTTGAAGAGATATGAAAAAAATGTTCTTGCTGTTTAGGTTGCTTCAGGAATTTCACCAATCATCTGGGGTAATGTAAGCACAAGCCTGGCATGTCAGACCTTCTCTTTAACTGACCTCAGACTCAGATCCATTCACTCACTGCCTCCATCATTGCTCTTTGTTCTCTGGCAACAAGGTGACCATGAGGCATATAGCCAGGCTCATTCTAGGCAGTGCACTAAAGGTTAGTATTAATAATTAATGCTAATTTAACTATTAATTTACTGAATATTAGCACTCATTAAGTGTTTCTTCTCAAGTGAGTAAAACTTGTTCCATCTTCAATCTGCTTAGTTGGTCAAGCCAAAATGAATCAAAAAGCTGTTTCCAGTTCTGTGGTTTTATTTATTTTTCTTTTCCTTTTTTTTAGGGGTGCTGGGGGTTGAACCCTATGCCTTACACCTGCTAAGTACACAATCTACCACTGAGCTATGTCCACAGCCCAGTTCTGTGGCATTCTGCCCTCCCACAGCCAAAGGGTATATACAGAAAAGGAGGGATTTCCCCTTTTTTGCACAATGTATGGACTTGGTCTCTCATGTCACTTCTCTGTTCCTGGACAGGTATCTAATGAGACAATAAGATGATGGTTGGTGGAGCTTTGATATCTGTTTGGAAGATCAATCCTTGGGATGTGAGCTCAAATCCACCCCATTCCCAATGACTCAGACTCAGCAGCCTCACTTTCTGTGCCAGTGTATTCATTGTTGACCCTGTGTGTGTCTCAGTCTGCTCAAGCTCGATAACAAAATATCATAGACTGAGTAGCTTAAACAAGTACTTATTTGCTCACAGTTCTGGAGGTTGGAACTCTCAGATCCAGATCCAGCAAGGATCTGGGAGTTGCTCATGAAGGCCCTCTTCCTGGCTGGTAGATGGCTGCCTTCTCACTGTGGCCTTGCATAGCCTATCTTTGGTGTGTGTGTGTGTGTGTGTATGTGTGTGTATGTGTGTGTGTGTGTGTGTTTATTAGGCCACCAATGCTAATGAGTTGGGATCCCATTGCTATGACCTTATTTAATCTTAATTACTTTCTAAAAGCCCTATCTCCAAATATCATCATATCATATTAAGGGTTAGAGATTCAACATATGGTTTTTTGTTTGTTTGTTTGTTTTTTGTTTTGTTTTGGTTTGGGGGGGCAGGGACAAAATTTAGTTCAGAGCATTAAGTTCATTGAGGGTAGTATCTGGTTCTGACTGAGGAGTATGGACTTGGATCTATATCTAAAGCCTAAAGCTAGCTCACAGCAAAAGTTGGATGACAGCTGATATCTGCCTGTTTCTCTCCAGGAATCAACAGGAAGAAAATGAGGGTGTTGAAGAATTCCACTTATCACTGTGTGGATAAACAGCAGGCTGTAAGGACATTGTGCATTCCCTCCCAGTAGCATAAATCCACACTGACCATGAGCACTAATCAGCTGGTTCTATAAATAGAAGTGGAGCCATTAGGGAAGGTGACCTGTGAGAATGACATCCCCAGCTGACAAATGGGTTAAGTGGATGGCATTTGCTCAAGTCAGAGGAGACTCCAGTGTCATAACCCCTACCACTCATGTTGTCCTATGGGACTGCACCTTGTGATCTTGCTCCTCTGTCAGAACAATTAACAGGTTTATCAGAGGGAAATGATGAGTATCTGCTAACCCATAATTAAAAGCGTGATGGCTGTTGGGATTGCAGAGGTGCACGGAAGGAATGGGGTAAATGGAATATAGTATTGTGTTTAGGACTTCTCTTTCAATACCTAAACATCCTTAATCTCTTAGAAGCCTTCCAAAATAAAGAAACAGTATGAAACAGCACTGTTTTTAGATAAAAGTAAGGGACTATTTCTGCCAAGAGAATGTATGCTCATTGTATCATACTTCATAACCCATCATTACAGTTCCGCTGTGCCAATTTATGAGATGGTGCTCTTGCTGTTGCTCTCCCTCAGGTCTTTCTGGGTTCCCTTCACCATTATGCAGCACAACACCTCACTGCTGCATGATTTTCTTCCAGAAGCCCACACTTATGACTTCCTAGAAGCATACCCTTGGGATACTAGAGTTTCTCCAACCATGTATGCAGAATGCTACAAGTACCCAGGAGATTATGATACCATGGGGTGGTCCATGGCTAATGATTGTCTCTTGCAGGAAAGTGAAAGTCCAGCCCACTGGTCTTGAGGGGGGACAGATTCTGTAGTGTAATTTATCCCCCTGAGCATCTAAAACCAGGCGAGAATTGTCTTTCACCTGAAATTGCATCTTTGCTAAGATTCTAGTCCCTCTTACCCTGCTTCTTCCAGTTTTCTACTAGATTCATGTAGGAACTCTTCCCAAATACATCTTTGTCCGTGAGTTGCTGTCTCAGAGCTTGCTTGGGGTAAACTGACCCAAGACAGATAAACATTAGTCCCCTGTGTTTATCCCATACTTTAATTCAAGATATTAAATGTCCACTGGAAGTCAGATAGGTAGCATAATATGTTCGAGGTTAAACAAGACCCAGTTCTTGCCCTCCAGGATTCTTAGCCTGTCTGAATAGAAACAGATGCAAAAATTAGGACATTCGTGGTCAAAAAAATCATGTACTAGAGAGAAGTCCAAGGGTGTGACTGGACAATCTTTCACTACAGCTGAAGATTTAGATTGTCACTCATGGATCTCCCCACCATCTCTTCAGAAGCCAGAAATTGAGATGATATTACCCAGAAAAAAATCTTTGGAGGACCCTTTGAATTGAATTCCCATAGCATATATGAGAGAGCCACAAAACTTCTGAGAATGTTATATCAGCGGAAACACCATCAGGTTAGACTAAAATGAAGAGACAGAGGAAACCAAAGAAAGCTGTTGGGCTCCTAAAATTCTACAAGTGGAAAACTTGCTGATAAAACCAACAAATATATGTTACCCTTCAAGCAAAATAATTCTTTGGAAAGAGTTGTGGCCCAAAGGGCAGAGAGGATAAGAACAGAGGGTGGCACCTTGAACTATATAGGATTAGCCTCAGGCTTTGAAAACTAATGGAATTTTTCTGATTGGATTTTGAAATTTCTTGGGACTAGTGAGTCCTTTCTTCATTTAATCATTTTTCTTTTCTCTTTTGAAATGGGAATGTGTACAGCATTTAGCTTGTCTGTCCTACCATTGTATTTTCAGAGCAGATAACTTGTTTTCTAGGTCCACAGATGGAAAGAAATTTTTTCCAGGATGAATCATACTCAGAGTCTGAATGTCACCCATACCTGATTTAACTGAGATTTGGGGCTTTGAATTGATGATATAATCGGTTGAGACTCTGGGCAATGTTGGAATAGGTGAATGTATGTAAGACAGACACTAACTTTGGGAGCCAGAGCGTATACTGTGGTAGGTTGAGTAACCCCACTATAAATCTACAATATATTCCTTGGAGTTTCTGAGTATTATCTTATGTGGCAGAAGGGACTATTAAAATGTGATTAAGTTAAGGATCTTGAGATGGGGATATAACCCTGGGTTATCTGGGTGGGCCCAAATGTAATCACTAGTGTTCTCATTAGAGCTGGGGACAAAGGGAGATTCAACTACAGCAGCAGAGAAGGCAAAGCGAGCACAAAAAGAAAGACTGGGACAATGTGGCCAGGAGCCTAGAAATGTTGGCAGCTTCTAGAAGTGGTTTCTAGAGGAAAATTGAAATCTTCTCTGGAGCTTTCAGAAAGAAACTGACATCTTGATTTTTATTCTCTAAAATTCATTTTGGATTCCTAAGCTTCAGAACCATAAGTGAATACATTTGTGTTGCTTTAAGGCACCAAGTTCATAGTAATTTATTAAACTTATACAAGCAGTCACTGTGGAGTTTTAACATAATGCACTTTTGTAAATAATCCTTTTAATCTTAATATTCAGTCTGTAAAAGACATGGGCTATTCTTGCTCTATTCCCCAAGTTTAGAGAAATGAAAACAAATCAATCAAGGGCACACAAGAACATGATGTTTGGCTACTAGATGAGAAATGATTCACCATTCCTCATCATTCCTAAATGAATGTCAGAAAAATACACCTTAAAATGGAACCAAAAACCAAAATGATGTGTGCCAACTTTGAGCACTGACAGCCAGAGAAACCACCCAGCTGGGGAAAGGGAAGAGAAAGAAGTTTCACAAAGCTAAGGAGACCTTCGTCAGTGCTATTGCTGAGACATGGACCCTATTGCAATGGGAGTTATAGATTCACCTTCCTGACCTGCTGATCCACCTGGTTACATGATCCCATCTCTAGTAGTGGCAACAGCAACAAAAGAAGCCAGAGTGGGAACATCAGTAAAGACTATGAGAAAAGAAATGATGTGAGACGGCTGCTTGTATTTGTACTAAAACATCCATTCCTCGAGGAACCTTAGGACCTTGTGTCTCTTACAGAATTCCTCTCAAGTATAAAACACCTGAAAAAAAAATCATCAGCACTAAAATGGGTGCTAGCTTCCCAGTGGTTATGAAGGACAGAGGTGGGAGAAACAATGATACTATATACACTAGCTCCACAATACCTCCTAAGGCAATGTGATACTACAGAAAACACACACACAGGAGACACATGCTTGTGGGTCCAAATTTTGTGGAGGGTCTTTAGAATATTGCTCCTGTTAGGCTTCAATCTCCTCGTTTGTAAAATAGAGCTAGCCAAGCCCATTTTATGGAGTTTCCAAGCTAATCAAATGAAAGAATTGTCCATTTCTTTACCATGTCTTCTCCCCTTCTCCCATTAGCACAGGGACAGGATACTCTGGAAGCTTCTGGTTGCTTCTAGCTGTAAGTGACCCTGATCTTCTCAGAAGTTTCTTTCTAAGTTTTACTACCTCTGGTGACTCCAAATTTGGACCTGTGCCTGCTTGGATTTGGCTTGCTGTGGACGCTCTTCTGTCCCTGAGTTACCTGCTTGCCTCCCAGTTTCAGTATGTATATAAGGACCTGGTGAATTTTTATATTACTTCAAATTTTTAACTATGAGAAAATGCTCCAGTGAACATTCTTATATAGGTACTCTTAGGCCAGGTTTTTTTCCCCCTAGGAATTCCTGAGTCATAAAATAGGCATCACTCTAGTTTTATTAGATATTTCCAGTCTTTCCTGATCCACAGTTACCCCCAGAAGTCTTGAGAGCACCTACCCCTGACCATCCTTGGCATGACTTGGTACTGTCAGCCTTGAATTTCTGTCATTCCATTAGGTTTAAATGGAATTCATTATAGATTTAATTGGCATTTCTCTAATTTCCAATGATGAACATCTCATCATTTTATTGAATATAGTGTTTTCCCTTTTGAATTCAGTCTATTGGGTTGATTTTCTTTTTTTGTTGTCTTTTTGGTTTTGATTTTGTTTTTGTTTTTGTTTTACTCAATTCTAAATGTCATCTAAATGTCATTTCTTCTTTGGTACTATGTTTTGTACTTTTTTCCCATGGTTTTTTTTTTCAACTTTATTTATAGAACCTTATTCTTGTTTAACTGTTTTAAATTTTTAATGTAGCAAGCATTATTGCTTTCAGTAAATTATAAAATTGATGAATTATAAAGAATTTTTTTCCTTTCCCAGTATCATAAATATATTCTCCTATATATAGTCTAGAATTTTGAGATTTTTTGTCTTTCACATTTAGGTCTATAATCTATCTGAAGTTGATTTCATTTCAGATTTTAGATTGAGCTCTTCCCATATGAATCAACAATCATCTCATCCCCATTGTAATATCAATTCTCACTTCCATCTGCACAATAATCCATTTCTGGGTTCTCTATCCTTTTGGATTTGTTTACTATCTATCTCTGTGCCAACACTATACTGTCTTAGTTTGCAGTAAAATGGTTTTACCATATGGCTTGCTCTTGGCTAACCCAAGTCCCATACCTTGTAATTTTTATTCAAGGATACCCTGGCTCCTCACTATTTCATGTATGTCAGGATTACATTGTTACATCCATGAAGAGCTCTACTGGGATGTTGACTGGAATTGCATTGAATTTGTAATTTAATTTGTAATGAATATCATCCTTATGATATTGCATTTTTGAATTTTTGAAGACTCTCACCATACCCATTAATCATGTTTTATAATTTTCTTAATAGGGAAACACATTTTTCTGTTTAGGCATTTTGTGGTTCATAGACTCAATTTTATTAGTAATAGCCTTTTTTCTTTTGTATTTTATAACTGGTCCTGGTTGGTACATAATACCAATAGAAATTTTATATAAGAAAAAGAGATAAGGTGACTACTTCAATTGGTAATTTCCTGATGGACTTAGGGTAAAACTTCATAAGGTTTTGTGCTCGTTCTTTGATGTCAATCATTCAACCTGCCTTCCCCTCCAGACGCTGTTATTGAGGATTTGGAGTAGTTGTGTTAGGTTGGAGATATATTTCAGCAGAAAATAAGGAAACTATTCCAATGAAGGTTGAAAAGCAATTAGGACATTTTTCTTTTTAAGAGTCCTCTTATCCTTGAATAAGATATTAAATCTCTGTATATTCAACTTGTCTCCTCCATGTAAAATATATGATAATAAATACTGCCATCTTTAAAAAAAAAAAAAGAGTCCTCTTCCCCATTGTTTGCTGTGATGGCCCCATCTATCTATGGCCCTCTGGTGTTAGGAGCCTTCCAGAGCATATCCTCTGCTTCATTTAGGAACCAGTTCATGTACATGACCCTGTGGCAAGTGGCAAGTCTTCCATGTTTGGAAGGAACCCTCTTAAATCAGAGTTTTTCCATTTCTCCAGTCCCTCTATAGCTGAGTATTCCAGATTCCCCATGATGAAACACCTGATCCTTGACCCTGGATCTTCTGCTGCTCTATTGGGCGCACTGTCCACTCCTCTCCTGATGGGGGTCAGCCTTTGACATGAGGGCGGAACATTCATTCAGCCATTGACGGTCAGTCTGACCCTATCTTTTTCATGTCTTCCAGAAATTCCTGTTAGTTTTCAGTTCCCCAACAGCACCCTGCCTTTTCTTCTAGCATCAGTACAGACTTTTGCACCTATTTTTTTTTATTTCTTTGATAATTTTGGTGGGATATTTTTCTATATACCACTAAACAAGTAATTAATCACCATTTTGAATGAACAGGATTTCTCCTCATCTCTTTGCTCCTTTGCCTATTAACTAGTCTAGTCTTCATATTTTATTCATTGAAATCATGGTTTATTGAGTTTTATTGACTGAATCAAACAGATGCTGTTTAAAATTTACTTCTATTTTGTGAAATACATCATTTCCTATGTGTTTCCTCTGGCTCTTGAATTCTAGCTTCTTCTTTAAAGTTATGAAGAAAAACAAAATAAGCAAGCAACTGGTATATAGTAAGTGTAGTTCTGAAGCTTTTCTTCTATTATTCCCAGGGAGCTACTGCCCCCATGTTCTTCTGCTTTTTGCTTGTTTGTTTTATGGTACTGAAGATTTAATCCAGTGCCTTGTGCATGCTAATCAAGTGTTCTACCACTGAGCTATATTCCCAGTCCCTGGTCCATGTTCTTGAGCTTCTCACATGTAGCTGGGTATTTTGAAAGCCTCTAGCATGACTCTGAAACTGGTGTGAAGCTGGGAAACAAGACCCCATCACCTGATAACTTGACTTTCTCTGTCTTCTCCCTCCTTCCCACAGTCCAGGTTGGAAGGGAATGTTTTCAGGCTTTCTGGATCATTTACATTGTGCATCATCTGTTGTTACTGGTTCACATTGAGGTGAACACAGAATTGGAAAGCAAGCATTAGTAAACTTTTAGAACAATCCGACACTGTGGTGACATCTCAATGTGTGCTAATGGACTTTCCTTGAGCAGGACACAGACCAGTTTTGTGTGAGTCACATGTAGTCTATTCTGGGTATTTTTCACATGCAGTAAAACCATGTACAGTCCATGACAGATTGGAAATTTGGGGAAAAGCTTAATAATAACAGTTCAATTTCCAAAGGCTTCTAGGAATATTGCTTTTTATCAAACTCTCCTTCTATTTTACCTAGGCCTGGCCACCACAATGGGGGCACCAACCCTTCCTTGAAATGGAAGAAACAATGATCTCTTTAGTCTAATGGGAAATAAAACATGCTACAATATCTGTTTTTCCTTAGTATTCTGGCTCTCTACAGAAATTGACTTGACTAAAAACTGACTTGACTAAAAACATTTTAGTAGGGTATATGATAGCCCAAAAGCTAAATGAGCCATTCTTTTTCTTTGCACCCTTGTTATAGAGTTCACTTTGAGTGGACTATAATAAAGATTGGGTGGGAAAAATACAAAAGATTCATTACATATTTTTTTAAATGCTATGTTACATTTCTCTTTCTCAAAAAAAGGTTCTATCCAGACCGGAATTTGCTGAATATGAAAATTCTCCTTTCACAGGCTGAAAGTCTGTTTACTGAAGTGAGGCCAGAGGAGCAAATGAGAGCAAGAGGGCACGTTTCCCACTTGGGGGACAAGAACACTGAGACATAGAACCCCTGGGGGTGTTCAGAATTATTTGAAGGACTTGCGCCCTACAATCTTACATAAATAAGGCTTAGTTAGGTATTTTCTGGGAATTTTATAGGCATTGCCCATCGATTAATTAATTTCTAGAATGTCTTTCTAGAATGCTAGTGTCAATAGCATTGCATAAGGTTTAAAAAAATCAATTCTGTTTCCAGATCTACAGCAATATAATTGCAAATTGTATCCTGCTGGGCTGGCAAGTGTGATGACAATCTCTAAACACGTCTGTGGAGTGGAGCCATGTCTTTATTGATAAGGATGAAGATTTTTAGTTCCTACTACTTAAATATTCATGACCTCCAAATGTTATAAACATGAGCACATGCTCACAGACTAATTAAGAAAAATTGGACGAATTCCGGCTCCCGGAACTGAGCCCGCGGGGACTGCTTCTTGGAGCCTACTCTTATCGGAGCTTACACCGAGCACGGAGCGGCCGAGTTCCGGCTCCCGGAACTGCCCTGGCCCAGGGCTAGGAGCCCACGGAAACTGCTTCTCGGTCAGGGTCCTGCTGAGGGCCGGCCAGGACTCACCCGTTGCTTTGGTTGCCCGGCAAGGGGAACGAAATCCTGCCATTCGCATAGGATACCAACATGGCAGAGATCTGATGTCATCAGAAA
>NW_026000196.1:315666-361460 GCF_001458135.2 Marmota marmota marmota
ATGGCAATATGTAAATCAATGGATGTGTAACTGATGTGATTCTGCAATCTGTGTATGGGGTGAAGGTGGGAGTTCATAACCCACTTGAATCAAAGTGTGGAATATGATATGTCAAGAAATTTGTAATGTTTTGAACAACCAACAATAAAAAATTTAAAAAAAAAAGTAAAAAAAAAAAAAAAAAAGAAAAATTGGACATGATTTAAAAATAGACTGAAAGGATTCCTACAGGCCTTTCTGTGTCTTGCTGGGCATGTCTGATCAGCAGCTTACAGTGGGTTATCTGATTCTCTATGTTTCTGTGTCTTTGATTAATCTGTTTCTTATTATTGATTTGAATTTTTAACAACTCTGAAAGATAAATATAATTTGCAGGATACTGATAGAAATGCAGATGATTTTTGCCTTGATAACAATGCAAGGAATTTTGTATAGTAGGAAAGATCACCCGAAGGCTGTAGTTTCATTACTTGTGGGACAGAAACAAATTCTATATGTAAATTAGCAATTTTATTCAAGCAACTTTTCTTTCAGCAACTATAAAGATTCACTTTCTCTGGTTCTCTTTGACTAGCTGTCTTAGTCGGCTTGGGCTGCTATAACAAAAACACCATAAACTGGGTGGCTTGAAAAAACTAATGCATATTTCTCACTGTTCTAGAGAATAGGAAGTCCATGATCAAAGAGCCCACAGATTTAGTCTGGTGAAGGCCTGTTGCTCATAGGAAGTGTCTTATCAACGTGTCCTTACATGGAAGGTACAAGGCAGCTTCCTCGGGTCTCTTTTATAAAAGCACTAATTTCATCCCTGTGGCTCTTTCATATTACCTAATTATCCTCCCAAAGTCCCCACTATTAATACTATCATATTGGAGATTCAGTTTCAGTCTATGAATTTGGGGGGGTACACATTCAGACCATAGTGCCAGCTTTTCCATATTACCTGTTCTCTCACTAATGAACTCAAGAATTCATTATCACTGACTCACTTTATATATTTCTATGATTTTCATGACTTTACCTTTTTGGAAGATCATGCTCTGTGCCCTTGGAAATAAGGCAATGTATGAAAATTAAACATCATTCATACTAGCTTGACATTCAGAGAAAATGTACTATCTCTATTTGGACAATAACTGAAATAATCCTTTTCTAAGCATGTAATACAGTTTGAATTTCTTCCAATTCAATGATCTTATGATTTTCAGTACCTGAAGGCAGCATCCAGGCTCTCTAAGAAAAAGTGTGAAACTTTCCTCATGGTTTCTCTTTCCCTGAGAGTGTGTCTGGATTCAAGAGATTGTGACTGTATGGGTTATGAGCCCTGTGGCACCCAGGAGAAAACGCCCTTGGGGTGCTGTGGCCTTTGTCCACATGGTCTCTGGAGTCTTGTTGTTATTGTTACTGCTGCTACTGCTGCTGTTGTCATTTACTTAAAAATTCTCCTTTTAAGTTTTTGTGTTGAGGGAGCTTTGGCTTTTGGTTCCTTGGTTTATGTGAATTCTCACCAGCTTTCCCTGCCTCCAGAACTTCTGATCCCCTTGCCTCTTTACCACCCAGCCTGATGTCCCTAGAGCTCACTCCAGATTCTGTAATGAGGTGCTGGGCCACTATGCTGGCCTCAGGGCTACAAAGAAACCCAGAGACACCTCACTCTACCAACTATTTTCAATAACCTGTGTTTCTAAAGAAATTTGTCCATTTCATCTAAATCATCAAACTTGTTGCTATATAATTAGATATTTAAACTGTTTACATTTAAACTGCATTAACTACTTGGAAGAAGATTACTTCAGTTAAAGGTCAAATAGGGATATTACATTTTCTCTGAATATCAGCACTTTGGTATGATGTTCAATTCTGACACAGCACCATGTTTCCAAGGGCACAACAGAAGTGTAAAAATATAAATGTCCAAATTTTTAAAGTGATGACTCTCACCCAAATACCTAAAATGAACAAGTGGAAACTTACTGTTTTTAAATGTTGGCCAAATCTATAGTGATGCCTCTTTTTCATTCCTGATATTGGTGTTTGCATTTCTTTCCTCCCTCCTCTTCTCCTTTATCAGATTATCAGTTTTATTGATCTTTGAAAAGAATCAGCTCTTTACTTTGTCCTATTTTTGCTTTCTATTTCATTAATGTTTACCCTTGTCTGTATTATTTCCTTCATTTGATTTTCTTTGGATATAATTTGTCATTCTTTTTCTACTACACTGAACAGGAAGCTTACATACATTGATTTTAGACCCTCCTCTTCTAAAATATGCATGTTGAGCTATAAATGTTCCTCTAAGTAGTGCTTTAGCTGTAACCCACAAGTTCAAATATTTTCTAATACAAATTGCTTTCTTCTTTGACTCATAGGTATTTAAAAGGATGTTGCTTAATTTCCAAACATTTAGAGATTTCGTAGCTATCTTCCCATTCCCAATAGCTGATGTAGTTCCATCCAGTCTAACTACAATTTCTCTGGATCTACCTCACCCCAGACTCATATGGGCAGTCTTCAAAATGGCTTTCTGTCAGCCCCAAATGGTCAAGACCCCACCACCCAGTCCTCAGTGTTCTTTCACCTTTTCTCATGTGCCTTGTTCCCCCCAAGTCTAACTAGAAGAGAAATTGGAAGACATCTTTTCTCTCTCTTTTATCGTACATTCTGCCATTTTTGTCCTGCCTTTTTAATTTCATTTCCCCTGAATCAACTTCTCCTTCCTGAACACAGCTAATATCTCATTAAGGACATGAACATGGCACTAAACCACAGGAGAAATTTATGAACCAACTCCTCTAAATTAGTTTGTGATATGCTAAATAAAGAAGGAAATAGGGGAGTTTGGAAAATTTCTCCTGGAGAAAAGAGCCTGGCCTACAAGGCTATTATTCTGCTACATAATCATATTTTTGATTATCAGGAACTGACTATCCCCATGGCCTTTCTTTCTGCATGCCTCCTGTAATGTTCTAATTTCCTTCCAGGCAAGCATCACTAGGACAATCTAGGCTCAAGGTCACACACCCTGGAGTAAGAAAAAGAAAAATATTGCAAAAATATTTCCCATCTCGCAACAAGAGAAAAGTCTATATGTTGAGAATAGCAGCTACTGTTTGTGCATAATTTATATTTCAGAAGAAGTTTGCCATTCATAGTGTTGTTTAAGTATTAACAATTGGCTTTCTGTTTTTCTCCAGCTAAGCAGGATCACAGAGGTGTCCAAGTCTCAGGCACCTGGGTAGTAAGAAGCCTCTGGGTATCCCATGGGATCAAGTCAAAGAAACTAAGAGTGACTCTGGTTGTGATGGGAGAAAAAAGACATAAGATGTGCATGAGGGGCAAGGCTACAGGAACAGAGTGGGACTTGACTGTGACAAGCACTGAATGACAAGCACAGATGATGGGGTGTGACCTAGGCAGTAGCAGCAAGAATGTGCAAAGTGTGGGAAAAGCTGCTGGACCAACCCCTTGCTTCTACACTCCTTCTTCCTCTTTCAATTACAGAAAAACCACTGACAAAATCTCATGTGTTTGGAGATATCTAATACCTTAGATCAGACCAGTGGCCAAAGACACTTTTAGGAAGCCAATCTGGCATTTCTAATCTGATTGCAATTTCATCTGTGGTCCTTATTTACCTTGTACATTATTAAACACTGTCAAAGAGCTCCTAGTGGATTTCTTTTAAAAAAAAAACTTTTTTTTTCCTCCAAATCATGAAATTGAGTCGAATAACTTAGATAAGCAGTGAGAATCCTCCTGGCAACCTGACACACCTCTTCTCCAGTTGCCCCTCACAGAAGCCCTTGAAATCCTCATGACCTCACACACAAGCCTTCTGAACTTGTGCTGCCCTGTCTGCAACCTCACCCCAAAATAAAACCTTTCCCTCCCCAGAGCATCAGCAGGAAGTTTCTCTTCTCAGACATATACTCAGGTATTTATGCTTTTGTAAGCATGTCCCACCAGGACAAGAAAAAAATCCCAAAGCCCTTTCCAAGAGTAAACAGAAATTAGGCACTTGCAGAAAGTCTGCATCCTGGCAGGATTTGCAGTGATCAACAGATGTGTCCTGGGATATAATCAGCAGCGCAACAACAAAAAAGCAGTGTGGCTTCAAGTCTCGTGCTTATCTTTAAAATGGGGATAATAATATTCCAATGAAGCTCATTGGATCTCTGAGAAGAATAAATGAGAATATATGTCCAAAGTGCTTAGCATAACACATAACCCATAGTAAACACTCAATAAAAATATTAGCTGATGTTTATAGTAGTGTTTTCATGCCTTCCCTCTATAGGTTTCTGGTCCCCCAGTCAAGCTGCAGAAGTATAGGATGTTCCTATCCTCCAACCTGTGGGACTACCTGTTCTGTGTGGTGGCTTGCCCACAACCCATCTCTGGGGTCTCTTCTAATAAAGGGACATGCCACAATGATTAGGTCTCCCAAGGATCATTCCTTACAGACCAAAGTGAGCTCAAAGGTCTGGGGCTGCAATCTACTGGTCAGGACCAGCCCATGACAGGCTAGGACCCTTTTGGTACAAAAAGTCTGGGAGAAGCTACACAAACCTACATCCCCCAAAATGAGTCAGACCAATTACAATGAGCAGCAAGTGACTGATTTGGCTGTCTCAGGAGTAATTAATCTCCCTGAAATTAATGACCCCTCAAAGGCAGGCATCCAAGTTGCAAGATTCATTTACATATGCAAAGATGTTTATAGGACAGACAATCCCCCATCTAACCCACCCCCGCCTCCCTTGGGCACCATGGTCCTCAGAAATCCACAGAGGTCATCCATGATTCAGCAAATGCTCAGGGGTCACCATCATAAGGGCCCCTGCCTATCTCCTCCATGCCCATAAACAGAGAAATCTGCAAAATAGGAGAAATTCTGCTGTGGAGAAGCTGAGTGACCTTGAGCAAGTCACTGAGCCTGGATCCTTACCAGCAAATGATCATGTTGTTTTGGAGAATTGGGTCCTTGAGTGTGCAGGGCAGCATGCAGAAATTAGAAAACAAAGGCAACCTTGCTGTCTTGATTTAATGCATTGATAAACCTCCTGGGGGGCAAGGGATGTCTTGGGGACAGAAATTGATTATGGAAACCTGACATTTTAGAGGCTGCTCTTCTGAGACCAGGGGAATTTGGATGAAACTTAGTAGACAAATCATTAAACATGCTTTACTTTATTCAAGCAATGTGATGAATCTGTGCTAAATCAGTAAAGTGGTTGCGGTCAGGAAAGAGTAAGAAGCAGGGCAAAGGTAGGATTATGAACAGAGTGAGATGGGGCTGTGCATAATACGCAGTATGTAGAAATAAAACCTCTGATACCAGGCTTCTTTTGACAGGGCTATGTGAAATCACCTGTGTCAAATATCTCCCTTATCAAAACTGCCATGTCCAGTGTCCTGCTCCCCAGAATTCTACAGGACATCATTCATTATCCAGGCCAGTTCTGGACACAAACCGACCATGTTCCATTCTCTGCTGCATGACCATGGCTTTTTTCAAAGAGACAGTGACAGTGAGGCGTAAAGAGCAATAGGCTGAGGGTCAGTCCCCAAGCAGAGCAATGGCTCTGTCCCTTAGTAGTTGTATGATTCGAGGCATACTGCATAACTTCTCTGTGCCTTGCAAATGGGATTCTTCCCCTGCCCCTTAGCTAATCTTCCCTGGAAGTTTACAAGGAAGTCAGGGAAGGTTGTTCCTGTACTAGTTGGCTAGAAAGATGCAAGGCAGCCCTTCCAACCTGACTGAGCAGATGGAGAACCAGTGCACTAGCCTCCTGAGTTCCTCCAGTTAGGGTATCCTGGGGGTCCCTCCTTAGCTGCTTGACAGGAAGCCTGATATTCAAAAACCTAGGAAACAAGACTGTCTCCCAGTACACAAGAATACATCATAAGGCAGGCTGTGGAAGGATGCAGGACAAGAGTCCTCCAGATCCAAGGGCCATGGTACACACAGCCCCATGGTAGAGCACTGACCAGGAAGGCTAGCCTCCTTGACTGGCATCTCAGAAACAGTTTGCCCTAAATCATGCTCATTTGCATAACCTAGTTGTAGACTTGGTTGACAGGGACAGCAGGCATACTGGGAGTGCCATGACAAAACTCTGGAAGGCTGCAGGGAAAATCAAGTCCTAGTTTCCATGTTTGGCCTGACCTCTTTCCTAAGGGCCAAATAACACTGAATATCTTCACTGGGGAGTTCCAACATGTGGCTCTGGGGCCACAGTCATCACTGTGTAGTTCCATATCCAAGACCTAGAGCCCCTCCAGCTGTCTTACCATGACCACCTGACTCTGCTACTCCCTTCCTTTCCTCAACAAACTTGTATGTGCCTTGGCCCCTTGCCCACACTGGATAGTATGGAGCCAACCTCTTATCCCCTTTGAAGCTCAGTTTGCTCATCTACAAAATGGATCACAGCCACTCTCCTTGTCTGTCCTGCCAGGCATCCCACTGGGGACATGGCTCAGCTCCCCTAATAAACTGACTCACAAGTTTGTACCATTTGTTCAACTGAATAGTACACTCAACCTACTGCTGCCTTTCTGTCCTCCACACACACTCCCCCACCTCCCTCACCAACAGCTCTCAGCAATGGAAATCAGCTCTTAAATCACTATGTAAAGTGGAAGTCTCTCTATATAAAGACTCCCTTCTGGAAGTTCTGAGAACTTTCTAGACATCTGTTAAGGGGAACAGGATTTGTTTCCCCAATTCATTGATAAGAGCTCTTGAAAATGTATCTGTTTATTGGAGATACTTTGTACAAGATATAAAAATCAGTAGCAAATGTCACTTGAAGTGAAAATAAATTCAATGAATAAAGACTACACAGTCCTTATGAAAATTATAAAAGACGTAATTTTCATATAATCAGGAAGCAGTAAAAATCCAAATCCAGGCACCTGGATATTCTGAAGGCTAGAAAATGCCCAGGACATACCTGGTCTGCTTTACCTTTTCATCCTGCTTGATGCCAGACCCTGAGAGGAAATTGCTGGGGACACAGGTTCTACCGAGACTAGCTCCACAGTGTAAATGTGCTGAAACACAGCAAATACTAGCTGCTGTTCACTGGATCCTTAAAACACAGTGTGCTTCACACCTCACTGGACCTCACCACCACAGCCTTGTGAGGGAAGCCAAGCTATTCCTCCTTTATAAACAAGCAGATGGAGGTCATTATTAGCCACTGCTAAGTGAGAGATGAAGCCAGAGATGAACATTCAAGAGTGGCAGCCAAGCCCCCTGGATGACCACTAACTTAGGACCCTTCCCAGGGTAGGAGGAGCCTCACAGAGCCTCTTTTGGAGGCCTCCCACTAAGAAATGTCTCCACTCTGGAGACTAAGGGGTTTGGATGGGGGAAGGTAATAGGTAGCATTTCAATTTTCCACAGTCAATATCTCCTAAAATAGTGGGCATACAGGCAGAAGAATCTGCCTCTCCTTTCTCTCTAATCCCCTTTCTTCCCTCCCACACACTCCCTCTCCTCCTTTTACTTTCTTGTTTCCTGCTCCCCCTTTTCTCCTACATTACTCTCCAATCACCTAATATCTCAAACACAATATGGACTCCTCCCACATGCATGCCTCTGTTCAACAGATCTTTTTGCCTGGAGAGCCTATATTCCCTTTACATGCTCAAACATGTAAGGTCTTCTATAACTGTGAGGTCAAGGACCTTGTTCACCTCTCACCTCTGTCTGGTCCAATGTTCTCTGGGCCAAGCTCCAAGAGTCCTAGGATGCTCAGTGACCACGCACAGTGGGGACAGCAATCCCACCGTGTGCCCCACTTTCCCACAGTGGGGAAGACTGAACAGGCTGTAGAGACAGCAGGCAACATGAATGCTAGGTGTACTTTTCTGGAAGCAGAGTTGCTTGTTTCCCACTCCTCTTCCACCCACAGCACTGTGATCATAATAACCTGCTGACAGCCAGAGCCAGTGAGTCCTGATGATCAGGACATTCAGAAATCCAACAAGGCCAAGCCCACCTCCTGGAAATCTGTCTAGCACAGATTATGGAAGAAGGAGCAGAAATACCAAGGTCAAGTTCTTACCCTTTTATAAGTAGAGAACACAGATGTGCAAAACGATAATAAGTCCTTTCTTCTGCCTGGTTTCACCGTTGGAAATATGACCATATCCCACTTGTTCATTCCAGTATCACCCTTGTAAGGTAGGTAGGGCAAGGATGAGTATTCCTATTTTACTGATGAGAAAACAGAGGCTCGCAGGCTTATTTACTATGTTATATGCTATGGAAGTTGAGAAGACTCAAGGGCACCCTAAAGAAATAGGAGGCTGCATCTGGACCTGTATCATGGTTATTCTGTGTTTTGGTCTAAAATGAGTGCACAATAGGTATCCTTCATCCAAGTCTCAGGACTTGGTGGCTAGTCAGCATCTCTGAAATCTGCAGAAACTCCTGGTGCACAGGGGACTCTGTGAGCCAGGGCAAAAAGTTAATTTAGAAGACTTAGCATAGAGACCTCAGGGTCAGAACACCTTATGGCAAGAAGAGGAAGCCAAGCTATGACTCCATCTGGCTCCCCTTCAACCAGAACTGCTCTGAACAGTCTCTTTTCTAAACTGGGGTGCCCCTGATGACTGTTTTTGAGACAAGTTTGTTCCACATTCCCTAGTTTATCTACACAAACAACACCTCATTTTCAATGTCTAGGGAACACCTAAATCAAAAGTCACAAAACAGTGGCCCTCGGTTGATCTGTGCAAAGATGCTATGTTTGAGCTTCAGGTGGCTTTAGGTTTACTTTTGAGGACTATCTAGGACGTAGCCCAGGAGTACAGCATCTGCCTAGCATGTGTAAAGACCTGGGTTCAATCCCTAGCACTATCAAAAAATTTTTTTTTAAATATTGTTCTTACTTGAAAGAGTTGGCCATTGGAAATTTTCACATAAATTTTTTCATTAGTCTGGCTACCCTGTGACTGTGTTTCTGCATGGCAATGTGCAGCTGGAGCTGAGTGGCCACTGCCTTCTTTAGATTGCTCATGGAGCTGGTTTTCCACTATCACTCAGACCCAATCTTCATCATTATTTATGTCACCCAACTGATCTCCATAAGCATTTGATGTTTTTGTTCCATACATGTGTGGCTTTCAAGAAGCAGGCTATGAGTTAGAGCCTGCAAACTTTGTAATTGGGAGAGTGCAGGAGCCTTGGACTTGTAAAAGGGTTCACCTATGCCCACATGAGCTGCCACCCCCATCTGCCAGTTCCCTGATTCCTTTTAACCACCACCTCCTCCTCACTCAAGAAGGAGCCATGTGAAGGGCATCTGCCTGTTTCCCTTAACCTGCCTCACAGAACAGATACCAGTCAGTACTTCCACCAAGGTCTGACTTTGGGGATCTCCAAAGACTCCTATGTGGCCTAGTTGTGGGGGCTACTATAAGCTATTTCACATTGGCAAAGTTAGATTTTCCCAAGTTATATCCCCCAAGCCTGGATTACAATGTAAGCTACACTAGAGACTGTGGCTATTCCAATGGATATCAAGATATTTTCTCACTTGGGGGATTCCCTTTGCCAGTTGTCACCTTAGAATGTTCTCTAAGCCAAGCTCTAAGAGTCCTAGAAAGTAAGGCATGGCTGGCCACTTGGGGGATGAGTGGTGAGGGGTTTGGGTAGTGGAACCCTGCCAAAGCAAATTCTCCACATGCTAGTGCCCCAACAGTTACAATACAAGAGTCCAGAATTATTTTCTAGGCCAGGCAAGTAGTAACACATTAAAATAATCGTACTGGTTGCCATCATCATCTTCCTTCCTTCCTTTCCTGCAAAATTCTGATCCAAAGTTGCCTTTCTCCTTGCTCTCCATGGATAAATAATGCTTCCAACTGAGAGTCAGAAAGATGAGGTACGGACAGAGTTGCAGACTTGGCACCTCACACTGGCTTGGTCCACCAATCACCAGGGAGGTGAGTCCCTGCAGTACCTGAGTCTCTGTGCCCTTCTCATGTTGGTGGAGCAATGACACCCCATCTATAGGGCTTATGGCTTAGATGGTATAGACAATATGGAAGAGCATTTTGCATAAGTGGAAAGAGCTATGTTTCCAGATCCTGGGAGGAGAGCAATGGATTTTGGAGGAAACTGCTCCTGGCCATCCAGAGGGCAAAGAGCAGTCTGGCTCCACTGGAGTTCCCCATAGTGCCTGGCCTCAGACACCCCCATGGCTTGCCCCTCTCCTGCATCTCCACAACTGAGCACAGAAAACTTTCTTCTCATATCCTAGTCACCAAAGATGTGGGAAGATCAATCCAGCCATATTACTCATTACCTTTCCTCTGCTTAGAGTCCTTGAAAATGCCTGCTTGTTTTCTGCTGAACATAAAACAATCCTATTCAGACTCTGCTAATGCCTTTTTCCTCTGAACCTAGCAAGCTAGATTCAAATGAACAGATGAGACCTGAGAATGGATGTACAAAGCCCCACACTTAGGACAGTAGGAGATACACTGTTAAAGGATGTGTCAAAATCAACAGAAACTGTAATGATCTTTTTAGTATTCTTGATAAAACAAACCACCAGGAGGCAAAGCCTGAGGCAGGGTTGGTTGTGGGAGGCTGGGCCAGTAGCCACCTTCTTCTCAGATAAGTCATTGGCTAGACAAAGCCAGATTAAATGCTCCCAGGAGGAGTGCAGCTTATGAAGAGGTCTCAATTTCAGGAACAGTGAAGAATCACCCTTGTTGGTGATCCAAGAAACTGTCGTTTGAGTCAGTGCAGATGGGCTCACACCAAGAAGTGATACATGGGACCCAGGTGGCTTTAGTGAATCAGACCGAGACATTACCCTCTGTAGTTGGTGCAAAGGAGATTCAAATGACTAGGAATTTCTCTCTTACAAGTTTCCTGTTGATGCTGATAGTGCAGGTCCAGCATTTGATCTGGCTTTGTCTAGCCAATGACTTTGTCTAGCCCCATGGGGTTGAATCTTTCCTTCTAAGAAGGGCAAGCTCAGCCCCTAACAGTGTCAGGCATCTCACACAGTATAAATGTTCTCAGGTACATAATCTCATCTGTGTACCACATGTAAGTGTTGAAAATAGGGACAGAGCCAATCTTTGGGTTTTGAATACCAGCCCCAATTCCACTTATTAGCAAGGCAACTTGGGTGAATGCTTTCACCTATCCTGTCTCAGACTTCTGGATAGAATAGGAGCAATGACCAGAGTTTTAGCTCCACAGACTCAGAACTGGAGGCATAATGTCATGTGGACCACCGAGAAAAGTGCCTGCACAGAGCTGGTAATCACATGTCAGCCATTCTTGGCCATCTCTCTATAGGCAGGGGCTGGTAGCTGAGCAAGTGAGGCCTCTGACAACCCTCAATGCTATGGGCATCAAGGCCTCTCCACTCTGTCCCCAACCCACCTCACAAAGTATGTTGCCCTTGGCAATCTTGTGCTTATCGCAAGACTAAGGTAAAATTTTTTTCTCAAACTAGCTATTCTTGTTTTATTTCAAACTAGTAATAATCATTTCTTTTGCTCATGAATCTGGGAGTGACTGGATTCTCCTGGGCAGTCCTGGAATGGAATTCTACCATGTAGAGGGTGGTTGGAGCTGGGGTTCTCAGGAAGGCCCCTTCACTCATTCTGGTGCCAGGGTGAGGAAACACACAGCTGGGCCTGGGGTAGCTGAGGTTCCTTCTCAGGCTTCACTGTCTGCATATGGTCTCTCCACAAGTGGGGCTCCAGAACAGCCAATTCCTGTCATGGTGGATCAAAGGTCAAAGAGGGAGCATCCAAAGAAAGACTAGAGAAGCTCTGTGGTCTCATTTACCTCAGTTCCAGAAGCCAATGCAGCATCATTTCCATCCCCTTTTATTTATCACAGCAGCTACAAACATCCAACCAGTTTCAATGGGGGAGAGCATGGACTCCATCAATAGATTGGGGTGACTGTCAAGGAATTTATGGACATGTATTAGAACTACTCTGAGGCTCTGTCCTTGCCACCTCAGCTTCCTTCTGTCACCTCTCTGTCCCCCTGCAATACCTCATGCCTACTTCTATTGCCTGATCCTGCCTATGGTTTAAGGACCTTCTCAAACTCTTCTGTCTCCAAGATCTCCTGATCTGGCCTCACTGCACACATGCACACACAGAGAGTCGCCAGTGGTCATGACTACAACTTAGTGCACTTCATTCTCACAGGCTCCAATTTTGTCAAAATACAATAATAAACAAAACAACACCAAAAATTTACACAGAGGAAAGCAAAACTTCAGGAGGTACTAAAGAATAGCTATGTGTCTGAGATCATAAATAGCTGTTATTTCCTTTTTTATATTTTCCAGAAGTTTCTGAACCTTCCACATAATATATCTATAACTTGTATAATCAGAAAAATGCTTTTTCCAGAACAAAAATGCTTAAAAATCAACAGAAAACTGATCCTGCTTTGAATCCAAAGGACTTAGCTATTAAGCTATTAAAATCTTTGTTCTCCAAAAAGGCAAATTGTAATTCCAGAGTTCACTTTATTTAAAAAATGAACCCTGAAAAAAATCTACCATGAAGCAACTAAAGCTGAGCAAAGAATTTTTCTACTAACAAGACTGAAACTGAAGCAACTCAGGATCTTCTTGTAGGAGTAATAGTTCAAAGACACAGTGGCATCAGGTCTATAAGCACAGTGGTTTCTCTCCAGATCTGGGCTCTGCTGTTTGCTCTTCTGTGATTTTCCAGGGATGGAGCAATGCAAATTGGGACCAGGTCAGCCGGACAGGGAAGATTCGCCTTTAGGCAGTGCTGCCAGCCCACCACATCCTGATGTTTGTCGAAAGCAGGAAATTAAGAAATGTCCTGTGGGAAGCCTACTGTGGAAGTACATATGCAACACTACATTTAGAAAGGGTGGACTGTGAGTAATTTTTTGTCCAGACACAATGAGCTGTGGATTTTAGAAGATTAAGAGTTTGTCAAGTAAGTGTGCAAACTGCTAATTTGGCCAAGATTAGTTAGTGACTCTCAGAGTTTAAACTCTACATTTTATGATTAATGATCTCTCACAGAGGGACTGGGGCTGTGGCTCAGTGGTAAAGTGCTTGCCTTGCATGTGTGAGGCACTGGGTTCGAGCCTCAGCACCATGCAGAAATAAATAAAGATACTGTGTTTTCATCTACAAGTAAATAAATATTTTTAAAAACAAAACAAAAAAAATAATAATCTCTCACTTAGTATTTAAAACATGCATTGTCAGTGTTTAAAATATGCAGTGTCAGTGCCAGGAAGTTCTGGTTTAGCGCTTCAGGATAAGGGCCCCGAATCTGCATACAATCTTCCAAGTGATTCTTTGAGCATCTCTTCTGCCTTGTTACTCTGTAAGACATGTTCCCACGGCCAGATCAGTCCACATGAGTCACCCCAGGCCTGCTGTATGACAACTATGGCCTCTTTAATTCCACATTTTCTCCTCTGTGATCTCCCTCTAAAATTTAGGAGGTCAGTATTCCTAATTCTGTTTTACCCATGAGAAAATGGTGACTCAGAGCAGCAGAATGATGTCTGTGGTCACCAAACTGGAAGTGGTAAAATTTGAAGCTGGATTAGGAAATCCAACAATGGAGGGCCCTGTGTTTCCCCAGGGAGGATTATCTCCAAGGCTGTCTGATAGGTGAGTACAACCAGCAAAGGTGTTGATTACTTGGTCAATCCTTTCCCCCATTTGATCCATTTTAGCAACATTGCATATACAGAAAGCTCTTTACTTACATTGTCCCTCAACTCCCACCTGAACTTCTAGGTGTCCTAAGAGGGGTGACTTTTGTCTTTGGGAAGGAGTAGAAAGGTTAAATTAAAAGACCTTGAGTGCTGGTTTCCAGAGGAAGCAAAAGTCCCACTGATTGGCAGTGTGGTAGGGATACCTCCTCTGAATTGAAGAACAAATGGCTGACTGAGGGTGGGGAGAATGGAAAAGGGGGAATTCAGTTGAAGATGGTGATTAAGGTGACTCTTCCACTCAAAACAACCTCCTCCACACTAACATACAAACTTGTTATTTTTTTAAGGGAAAATCTCAAGTTGGAGAAATTGCTGAGCATAAAAATGTATTTTAAGAGTTAGATTTCACTGGGCATATATATTGATTAGCAATAATGTCCTTGTTCACTTGGATATGTGGCTGCTCGGGAAAGCAGGATTTTCAAGGCTCCACTTGCTAAAAGTAGCAACTTTCTCTGATTCTTTTGCAGAAGCTGAGAATGAATATGCTACTATTATAACTGGAGCATGAAGAAGGGGAACACAGGTTTTGACCGTGAACAATTTGAGCATAGCATTGATGCCAATGGAATGTGGCAACTTGGCCATAGCATTGATGCCAATGGAACCAACTTCACTTCCTGGGAGTTGAGTTCAGAATGTCAATTTGTCAAGTCATTTGGCCCCTCTGATACATCACTTAAAAAGAGGAGTGATGGACTATTTTCCAAGAGGAGAGCCATCTTGGAAGCTGTGCAGTAGTACTCTTGATGAAGATTTAGATGGCAGGTCTACCCCTACCCTCCAGGTATCTGGTGCTTTGGCTATTATGATGCATGGGGGTGTCACTGCTGAGCCAGCCTGGTCTGTGCCCTCTCAGATGCAAATGAACCAAGTCTCAGATCTCTTCTGCCTAATATTCAACAATGTAAGTCACTTCTAAGTTATTTTTTTTCTTTAATTTTTATTGTTGGTTGTTCAAAACATTACATAGTTCTTGACAAATCATATTTCACACTTTGATTCAAGTGGGTTCAAGAGTCTAATAGACCACCATACAATAATCATGGGCGACTTCAACACACCTCTCACCACTGGACAGATCTTCCAAACAAAAGTTGAATAAGGAAACTATAGAACTCAATAACACAATTAATAACCTACACTTCTAAGTTAATGCAGACAAACTGAGGAGGGCCCAGACACATTCTCTCAGGCCTTTAAACAGTGCATTGAACAAGCTAGAGGTCCTATGTCTGCCTGGAGGAGTCTTGGGCATGTTTAGCTACACAGAAATCATTTTTATAACTGCCTTTTTTGCTCTTAGGAGGCACAGGGGGAGAGGGTGAGGAGGTTAGGAAAGAAGAGTGAACACTTTGAATAATTTTGCCACCACATTACTAAACTGACTTAAAACTTCTTAATCATCATCATCTACAGTACCCACATAGATACTGTTTCCTAAGCCAGCTTCAGTCTACATTGTAGTTTGGTAGGAAAGAGTATCATAACCAAATAGTAATGTCTGCTCTGGGTAGGAGAAGGAGGCATGACAAGCATCTGCCTTCTTTGTGTGTGTGTGTGTTTTTTTTTAATTATCATTATTTTTAGTTGTAGATGGACACAATACCTTTACTTTATTTATTTATTGTATGTGGTGCTGAGGATCAAACCCAGTGCCTCATACATGCTAGGCAAGTGCCTTCCACTGAGCTTCAACCCTAGCCCACAAGCATGTGCCTTCTATTTAAGGACTCTTAAAACACAGGGAGCTCCACCTGAGCCAAGGAGGTGTCTGTGTAACCATGACCACTAAGGCCATGTGGTGTCAGGCCACTTGTTAGCTATCAACCTCTGGATAACAAATGGGTGTCATAATGCCCGCCACCTCTAGTCAACTCATCATGGCCACCTAAGCATGAAAATTCACATCTATAGAAAGAACACTATTCTTATAATCATCTGTGTCTACCCTAGCCTGGTCTGCAGGGGTGACAGAACAATCCCTGCCTTCCTGACCCTGATCCAACCTTGAGAGGCAATCAGGGTCCTTTCCCTTCATACCATGTTTGAAAAGCACATGCTCCATGCTAGTCTAGCTCATTCACATGCATCAAGGGTATAGATGGACTATTTTGAAATACTTGGGATTCTGAAGGACTAGAGAAGGATACAAAATCCTCATAAGGACAGAGGATAAACTCTATATTGAATACAAAATATGTAGCTTGAGGACATTTCCTGAGACCCCAGGGTCACATTTTCTGTCACTAGGAGAAGCTCAAGTCTAAGTGGAGAGTGGTCTTTCTTTTCATTCCTCTGTCTGAACCTGTCCTTGCTACATGAGTGTAAAACCTTAAAGTTCCACACCATAAGTATGTGTAATTGTTATAAGTCAATCAAAAATAAAATAACAGATTTTTTTAATCCTAGAATAATCTCAAGGGTCAGGATTATAGGGTGGGCACTAAGGAGAAGACCAGGGAAACACTTGCTGTGCTTCCAGTCTAGACCTTGAGTGAGGGGCAAATGCATTCCTGGACCACCAACCAGGCTGGACACCATAAAGGACTTTGATGCCAAAGCTTATAGGTACAGTGGAGGATGCCCATTTATGTGGAAGCCACTCTGTGCTACGAAGGCCTCTTAGAAGGGTCTGGCTCTAGAGGTAAACAGTGGGCTGGGGATTCTGGAATGAAGTGTCCCAGCCTAATCTCTTCCCATCGCTGACTTTTGTCTTCCCAAATTTCTCTTGGAATGAGTTTCTCAGAAGGGCTTCACCTGGAAGAGCTTGAAACATCACAGCCAAGGGGACTCAGTGGTGACCCTTCCAGGAATATCCAGCCACAGAGGCATGCATTCAAGGACACATGGAGGAAATCTATTGAGCATTGGAGTCCATGGAAAAATGGCAGGAGCAAACTATGGGAGGGAATGGTTGGCAAGAACTATGTTTGAAAAGCACATGCTCCATGCTAGTCTAGCTCATTCACGTGCATCATCAACTACAATTCCTGCATCCATACAACCAGGAAGGCAATATTGCCCTAAGTTTATAAACATGGAAACTGAGTCTTAGGGCAGATTCTAGGACCTTGCAGGAGATAACCAGTGCAGTCATGACCATTCACAAAGCAGCCACTCCCTAGGCTCAAAGATTAAATTATCTCAATTTAATCTTCAAAATGTGAAACTGGTAGCCATAATTAAGTAAAGCTACATTTTTTTTTTTAGTGCTGACTCTGTATCAAAGACTTTTTTTTTTCCTTTAAGCAATCTCATACAATAAGTACAACCAACACAGGAGAGAAGAATGTAAGCTTCCAAATCAAATATCCCAGTTTGGAACACAGTTTTTTTTTCTACTCTCAATTAACCTTAGGAAACTCAGAACACTTCTCTGATCACGAGTTTCCCTTTCAGAAAAATGGAAGGGGGAGGGGTGTTATTCTGAGAATTGAATGATATCATATTTAAATTGCTTGGTCTACATTAGGTGCTTAATAAACAGAACTGACTTAGTGTTGATTATAGTAGGACTTCATAAATAAGAGAACTGAAAATCAAAAAGGCAACTAGTTTAAGTCCATCTGACTAGTGGCAGAGCCAGGACTAAGCATGGATCTATCTGACAGACACTGAATTCTTGCTCTCCTATGTACACAGGATAACTGATTTCCTCAGTGCTGATTCTGAGCTGGCAAGAAGCACACAAATCCCCATTAGCCAACTCTCTAATGATAGAAGCCAAATCATGCACTTTAGGAATATTTCCTTCCAAAGTAGTTCAAATATTCAAAAATGTCACTTTTAATAATGAACTTCAGTTACTTAAAAAATCCCCAGACTTGGACCAATTCCATAGCCTTCAATGCCAAAATTCAGAGCCATTATGGTCTTCCTCTACATTTGAACTTATTAGAAGCATTAATCTCAGAGACTTGGAACCTCATCAATTTCATAAACATTGTTCTTTCTATTGTGGCCAGACAGGATAATTTAAGGGCATTTTCCTTCATACCGTTTTATCTTTCATTTAAGGCTTATAAACTTAACAATAGTATACATGAACCATCTTAGGGCTACAAATTTTGAGTCTTTGCTGTAGCAGTGTGTCCTGGTAGTGTAAATATTTGTCAAAGAAAGATCAACTAGCATGAACGTATATTCAGAATGGCTGCTCTTTCATTAACCCAGTAAGGAAATAAACTAGAAAAATACACAGTTCTCTAAATGACACTTATAAGTAGTCACTGAACTTCTAGTTACTTTTTAGGCTTATCAAATTTTAGATTTTTTTAAATCATTTCCCTCATAACCTTGTTTATTTTAAATTTCACCTGAAAAATTTAACACCTAGAAATTTGCTGTAATATTTCACACTTATTTGAATTCCTGTATTCATAACTTATGTCTCATTCAGAAATAATAAAAAGTATTTCTGGAAAAAGTGATTAAGAAATTAATCCTTTGGAACAAGAGTATATTAATGCAAAGATTACATAAATAAATGAATAGCTTACTCACAATTTTTCCTTTTAATAAAGATAAAGCCATTTGTTTCAGAAGTTCTCCTAAGGAAGTAAGGTTTTGCTTGCACATTATTCCCACTAATGCATCCTCAAAGCTGATACATACCCCATGCTAAACCATCTCTGAAAATGTAGCTTTAATCAAAATCCAGCTTATAAATTACATCTAAATCCTTGAATGTTCGGCTTTATGACATCCTAAACCTACTTTGTAGGTCCACAAAGATCAAAAAGTGGCTTCATGAAAGTGAGGAAATACAAGACTCCAGTCCCAGAGCCTCCAGCATTAAACCCCCTAATTCACTGAATACATATTTGATGCGAAGTACTGAGACTGCATCATAGTGTCCAGCCAAAGGCTCTGGTCCTCTTGCTAGAATCTGAGGAGACTCGGGTAAATCCAGAGGATGACTGAGAACCTTTCAGCCAATGCAGATGGGGTCAAAATGGAACCTGTCCAGGAAGGCCAGCAGGAAGGTTGTGATGGGACTCTTCTCCCACCCCAGGAGACAGGCCATTGTGACACTATTGTGCATCTAGTGACAAAATGCATCACCTTGGACTTTCTGACATTTCCTTTTCCAGAAATTTCCCTGTGGGCAATAAAAACCCCAATGATCAGATCCATAATACATTCCCCAGAAGCATTTTCACTTCTCCACTGATGGGGGGACATAAAATTGTAAATACATACACAGACACACAAATATGTATAAAACATTGAATTAGGCTTTTCGCAGCAGATCAGAACAAAATGTATCTCAGACTTGCCATTTCTTTAGAAAGACTGCCACCAACAGAACTTTTCCCAGAAGTTACATCAATTATGACCTTCACCAACTATGCTGAGAAAAATCTGTTCTACGTTACTGTCAGCCACAAGAGGAAACTG
The DNA here is from genome assembly GCF_001458135.2 of Marmota marmota marmota. Classification (NCBI taxonomy): domain Eukaryota; kingdom Metazoa; phylum Chordata; class Mammalia; order Rodentia; family Sciuridae; genus Marmota; species Marmota marmota. The sequence continues at coordinate 334,847 of NW_026000196.1, forward strand.
AAATTTAGGCGCTGAACTTGAGGAGAAGAAATTCTAACTTTGATTCAGTTTCAATTCACACTACCCAAAATCCGCAGGGGTAGAGAGACCAAGAATCTCCCAAATCGGGAGATAATGGCTCAGCACAGCGATGGTGGTGCCTGAACACAGCATGCACTCTCCCAGGATTTAGACCCGAACCCGTAGCCTAATCGGTTGCTGCAAAACGGGCCCATGAGTGGTTCCCATTGAGGCAGCCCAAGGGCTGCTGTTACCTGCCACGTAGGTCTGATCCTCCCGGCCAACAGAGAAGCCCCGGGGCGCAGTGCCGCTGAGGGGAGAGTCCGGGCCTCAGGTGTCCACGCGGCTCTCCTCGCAGCTGTGGCGCTTCTCCGCCCGACTTCAGCTAACAGTTCCTCTGCCTGCGGCCAGCGGGCTCACTCAGCTGCGGGGACCCGCGCGAAGCCCTCGCAGCGCCGAAGATCCTGCGCTTCAGCCCCGGAGGCGCCGCGGTGGCAAGTCCCGGGATCCTCCTGGGATGCTCCCTATTCGGCCAGGCCCATCCCGAGCGCTTGCGGAGCCGCGGCCCGGCCAGCGCCAAGCCCGGGACTACCGCGGTTCCTTCGCTGCAGCGCTTTCCTGCGCTGGGGACACCGGGCGTGGGGCCGGGGCGACGGCGAGCCCCAGGCCGGGCTGAGTGGGCAGCGGCCGGGCTGCGGCTGAGTCAGCGCCCTGGCGGAGCGGGCGAGCCCGGGCCAGCCACCGAGAGGGTGCTCTAAGCGGAGCTGCTGCCGCCCTGGCATTTTAAAAGCGAGGCAGCTGGACGCTGTTCAAGCGGAAACGGAGGGAGAAACTTCGGCCCCGGGGTGGAGCTTTGCCAGCGCGAGGAGTGGGCCCAAGGGCCAATCTGGTTTATTCTGAGATGTTCTTAAATGCTTTCTCTCTTTAGAGACTCCTTTTACAGTGAAAAACAAAAACAAAGGGGTAGTGGGGGGCGGGGGCGGACCATAAAACCCAACTCAATGCCTGCATTATGCTTAATAGCAAGACAAACGTTTCCATTAAAGTTAGAGGAAGCTCAAACGGAAAGAAAGTCTGATCAAGGCAACCAGACATAAGAAGGAAATCAAGTGTAAAACTACTGAAGTTGTGCCTTTTTACAATATATGTATATTCAGTTTTTGAATTGGAAAGCAGGAGGGAAATTACTGCTGTTTTCAGCAGAGGTAGTTGTCTGGTTGGAGAATCCAAACTGAACATCGAGTGAAATCGATTTTCCAATGAATTGGCAGGTTATAAAATAAACTTAACAAATTAACAGTGTTCTTGTACACTTATTCACCAGTGAGAAATGTGAATGCCAAATCCCATTCTCACTAATAGCAAAAACATGCATAACTAGGATATAAACTTACCAGGAAATGTGTTCTGTAAAAATAAATAAATAGATAGATAGATCTACTCTTTACCAGAGGACTAAAGGAGATCTGACTCAATTATTAAGACGCAAAACTTATTCTAGGACAAGAAGTAAATATTGTGATCCTAACAGGCTCTCTTCAATGTAATCTTCACCAAATTACAAGTAGAATTTTCTTTTTACCTCAATGATTCCCAGTCTCTTTAGAAAGAAAAAAAGAAAGTAAATAAAATGTGGGAGTTCATAACCAACTTGAATCTAATGTATGAAATATGATATGTCAAGAGCTTTATAATGTTTTTCAACAACCAATAAAAAAAAAATTAAAAATAAATAAATAAATAAAAAAAGAATGGGATCTTGATTACAATAAGTTATATACCATGTATGTCAAAATATATTCCATTATCATGTATATCTAAAATTAACAAATAAAAAATGGTTGTTTTAAAAATAAATAAATAAATAAATAAATAAAATGTTAATAAAGATTATAGGGGAAACAAGTCCTATTGGGTATATAAAAGAAGTCATGCATGCACACATGATTTATAAATAAAAGCCAACATCGGCTGAGTGCTTAACGTTTAATGCTTTACATGTATCATTTATCAATGTGTTTATCATTTATCACCACAACCCTGTGACACAGATGATATTGCTGGCACTTAAGGGTAGGAAATGGAAGGCCAGTAGAATAGTTATCACACTCAATTTCACACAGGCAAAAGTGGGGACTGGGGATTGGACACAGGCATTATGCCTGCAGAATCCATGCATCCTGTGCATAGCCTTGTTCGCTCTGGCACAGAGCAGCAGTAATTAGAACAGCTCACCATTGGCACAGAGTAGGACCAAGAGCCCAAAATGAGAAGTACGCAAGAAACTGTGATATTCTAGTTGATGGAATAGAAGGATTTTTAAATAAGTGGTATTTAAACAATAGGGAGTTATTAACAGGACATAGAGCTGATTTTCTACCTAGTGCCCCAGACCAAAGTAAATTCCTGATTCATCAAATATTAAATGTAAAAATGTAAGGCAAAAAATAAATAAGTAGGTGAATCCCATGAACCTGGGATTCTCAAAAGACTTTCTAAATATATCATGAAACCATAAAGGGAAACACTGAGAGATATGATATAAAAATGTAGACAAACTTCTTTATGGGAAACACTGCAAACAGAATTCAAAACTAAATGACAATCTGTAAAATATTTGCTATGCATGTGATGGGAGATTGTTAAACTTAACAAACTGAAATCATAAACACCCAGTTGAGTTTGAATTTTAGTTTAGCCACGAATTATTTTTTTTGTCTCACTCATTGTTGGTCTGAAAGTCAAATTTAAATGAATTCCCTGTCTTGTCTCTTTCGGCCATATTATGATAGCAACATTTTAATATGATAATTTGCAAAAAAAAAAAAAATTCTTATAATCATTAAAAAAAGTATAGATGATTAAGCCACTAGAACAAGGAGAAAAAGAGATCAGCAGGCAATTCACCAAAGAAAACAAATAACAGAACAAAATAAGTATCCTCTCTAGCAATGAAACAAATGCAAATAAAAAGTACAGAAAATTGTACTTTTTAACCTACTAACTGGAAAAGTTTAAAATATTGGTAAAATCCAGCACAGGTGAGCAATTTGGAGAATGGGTATTCTCCCTTACTATTTATGATAATGTGAATTAGTACATATTTCTACAATACAGTTTGAGAAAAAATACCAAATTAAATACTTTATGTTTATAGCAATATACCAAACAAATCTATTTTCAAGGATTTTTCTAAAGGGATCATTTGACAAGTGGACAAAATGCATACAGCATATATTTATACAATTTATAATAGTAAAAAATTTGGCACAATAATTGAGGATTGGTTAATTAAATATAATTAAATAAAATAATATTATATATGGTGACATAGTTTCAATTCTAAGCACTAAATGTGACATAGTTACAATTCTAAGCACTTCCTATATAATAATTTACCAAAACCAAAAAAAAAAAAAAATCCTCACTAAGAAGGTACAACTAGGGGCTGGGGCTGGGGCTTAGTGGTACAGTGCCTGCCTCCAACATGTGAGGCACTAGATTCAATCTTCAACATCAAATAAATAAATAAATAAATAAAGATAGTTATTGGGGCCTTTTACAACTAAAAAAACTAAAAAGAAGGTATAACTAGCATCTCCATTTTATAGGAATGGAATCAAGACAAAGATCTAAGCAACAAATTAGCTTAAACTACTACAATCATCATTGACTCCGAGGCTTCTCTCCACTCCCTGTCTTTGCTTCTGGCAGGGCATTAGTTTTATTCTCCTTTTTAATTCTACACTGGCTTTATTACCTTCTTAATTCAAGAAAACATGGCAGTAGAGAGAGAAGAGGGGATGGGAGGGTAGGGGAGGGGGGATAGTAGAGGATAGGAAAGGCAGCAGAACACAACAGACACTGGTATGGCAATATGTAAATCAATGGATGTGTAACTGATGTGATTCTGCAATCTGTATATGGGGTAAAAATGGGAGTTCATAACCCACTTGAATCAAAGTGTGAAATATGATATATCAAGAACTATGTAATGTTTTGAACAATCAACAATAAAAAATTTAAAAAAAAAAAGAAAACATGGCAGCCTCCTGAGCTTCATGTAATAGCATTAGGTGTTTGACCAGGACGCAAGAAAAGACCACTGACTCCAATTAAAATCAAATTAAAGCAAGCTTATTATTTCGACCGGCCGGGCTGCCTCTCCCTCCCAAAACGGCGGGAACAAGACAGCAACCCCACCTTTCCTACAGCCCAGCTTTATAGCCCAGAAAGTTACACAAAAGGGGGGTTACAGATAACAGAACTCTGACAAGCATCACACTAATGGTAGTTTACATTGTTTTTTGCTGGCCCCAACATCAGAATTTATGAGGACCATTAGAGTCTCAGAGAGGGTCTTTGTCTGGCCAGGGAAGGCCAATATTTATGAGTTGTCACTAAGTTTCAGAGAGGGCTGCTATCTGGTCAGAGAGCCAGGCATGGGTGAGTTCAAGGCACGGGCAGGCATTCCAAGCAGGTTCAGAATTTGCAGTAATTTATAGTAAAGCCGAAATTATCTTTTCATGGTTTTGTGGCGAGATGCCCAATTTTAAGAAAAGATCAGGTTGGGTCTATCATTAGTCACACAAAGATATTAATGTTCATGGTTCTTAGTTTTAAAAACCTACGTTGGTATGAATGCCCACTGGGCAAAGCATTAGTCAGAACAGGCTGGGTTTTGCTGTGTTTACAAACAGCCCCTAAATCTCAGTACCTTGTGATAAAAGTGTTTCACTCTCACTTGCTCTATATATCTACAGTGGGTTGACTGTGGCTTGGCTCTATTACAGGAACTCCACTGGGGAATACAGGCTAGAAAAACAGTTTATATCTAGAGCACCTTGGTCATCTCGCACCTTCACTTTGCACCTTGACACCTAGGCAATTTTGCAGAAAGAAAAAGAAGACACAGCCAACCACAGGTTCTTAACACTTCTACCAGAGTGTTAAGTCATCTAGCCAAGCCTAATGTTGTGGGGCAAGGAAATCATCAGCTTCCCCAGAAGAATAATATGGCCTCAGATATCCAGTAACTCTAGTGAAGGAAATGTGTTTGTAACTGCATATGACATCCAAGACCATAATGATTGCATGGGAATAGACAATGATGCTGTGTTCTGAAATGTCTCCATTTGGAAAAAATGAAGTGAGAAAATTGGGCAGAAAATGGACAAATTTTGACCACAGAGATTATACGGTTAGGACTCTGGACTGAATGCTAGACTTGGAGTCAAACAGCCCTGGGTTACAGTTCTTACTCTCTAATTTACTCAATATATAACCATGGCCCAACTCATGGCAGCTAATATCTACTCAATCATGAAGTAGAGAGAACAATTCTTGCAACATCAAATGTGAACCATCTAGCAGAATGTTATAGGGTGAGTTCAGTCTTTACTGTTAAGCTTGAAAAATGCCTGTTGCTTCTCACTGTGCACTCAATGCCTTGCAAAGAAATTTCCAATTTCAGTCTATTCTTTTTAAATTAGTTAACTAACTAATTTTAATTTACAAATAAATGTATGGGTGTTATACAACATGAATGTCCAATTCCTGGTTTTAAATTAATTAATTAATTTTAATTGACAAATATGAATTATATGATTATTGCTGGTATACAATGTGATGTTCTAAAATATGTTCATTGTGGAATGGCTAAATCCACACATGCATTATCTCACAGTCTTATTTTTTATTTTGTGTTTTTAAAATGAGAATTGCTTCAGTGTTAAATAATAACTTTCTCTCATTCTCAGTATTCAAAGCAGAAGACACCTTCAACTGGAATAGTTAAATCTCACTCACTGATACCTAATTTAACCAGCACTTAGGTTGGATGTTGAATCTCCCCAAAAGGCTCTTTCCACTCATGACTTTGAGTCAGCCCCTGTGTCTCTCCTTTTCTCCATTAGACAAGGGCATGGAGGAACTTGGAGCTTCCTATCAGCTCTGGTGTTCCTGTTCCATCCCTAGATAGTCTGAGGAGGCAGCTTTTGAGAGAAGCTTTGGGAAATCCCCAGCTGTTGGCCATTGTCACAGGTGCTGTTGATGTCTCTGCTCTGGGCTCTCTGCCTCTGCTGAATGACACAGCAAGGGGTCAGCTCCTCCTCCAGCCCTTCCCAGTGCTTCAGGGCCACGCCTCCTACTTGATACAGGCTCTTCTGATGCTAGAAAACGAGGAAAGCACACATGAATGAAAGCTATCTCTCCTCTTCATTTCAGGAAGTCTAATAGGTGGTCCAGTTCTAAATGAAGGAGAAAATTCCTGCCAGCTGGACCAGTCTCGGGGTATGCAGAGTTCTTTCTCATATATATCTGCATTTCTAACTGTCACTCTATTGGAAGGCAGATCAGGCAGTAATGTATACCCATTTTACAGATGAGGAAACTGAGGGCAGAAGCCAGTTAAGATGCTTATCCAATGTCTTAAGACTTCAGTCCCAAATCCCAGAACTAGCACTCAAGTCTCCTGAGCCTATGTCTGGAACAGTTTCTGCCACATCCATGTGGCCCATTGTCACATTATCACACATCTGAAATTGAAATTGTTACTGTGTGGCAGAATGGAATTAGACACCTAGATTCTGTTACACCATCAGAGAAGTAGGTTCTGTTACTTCCCTGCCATTTTGTGAAAAGAGAAAGATATGTCTTAATTTTTTTATTTTTGTTTTGTTTTAATGCATTGTAGTTATACTTAATTGTGAGGTTCATTTTGATATAGTCATAAGTGCAAAAACAGTTTTCTCAATTTTAGTCCCCAGTACTCCCCTCTTTGCTCCCCTCCTTCTCCCCCTTGTCCTCTTCTTCTACTCTATTGGTCTTCCTTATATTTTTTATTGGTACATTATAGTTAAATATAAAATTGGAATGGATTGTTATATATTCATATATGCACATAGTATAATGGGGTCAACAGTTCTTCCCCTTTTCCTCCCCTCCTCCCTTACCCTTGGTCCCCTGCTTCTACTCTACTATTCTCCCTTCTATTTTTACAAGACCCCCTTTTATTCTTCATTTGAAAGGCATGTTTTAAACAAAATTTCAGGAAATCCTATTGGGTGGTATAAAATGTATAGAACATAGTTCTCTGTTTTTCACCCCATAGTGGAGAAAATCTTTAGTAAAGATCCACATTGCTACTCTAATGCTCTAATTTAAAAACAAAAAAGTAAAAGGCGAAAGATTTATACGATCTGAAGAGAAACCAGAGTATAAAGAGGCATTATCATTCTCATCATAACTTTCATTAATATACATTTTTTTTAGTTTTAGGTGGACACAATACCTTTTATTTTTTAAATGTGGTATTGAGGATGGAACTCAGAGCCCCGCACATGCCAGGCAAGCGCCCTACCGCTTGAGCCACATCCCCTATAGGTGACTGTATGACCAATGTGATTCTGCAACCTGTACAATCAGAAAAATGAGAAATTATACCCCATTTGATTCAAATGTATGAATTTGTCAAGATCACTGTACTGTCATGTGTAACTAATAAAAAAAAAAAGTGATCCCCATTGCTGCAGATGCCTAGAGTCTGCTTTGGGAAGAGTCTTACTGTGCTAATGAGTAGAGGTTCATGGGGGTGCAGGACAAGAACAGAAGCCTAATAGCATGAATCTCTAATGGGCTTCTCGACACATGAAGCATAATCTACAGATGCAAAAACTTGGTCATTGTCACGGGTTCAAGTTCAGGCTCTGCTGCTTGCCACAGCAATGTGTACTATGTTTTCCTGAGATGGAAACAGGCAGACAGGTACCTGAGTCTTCTTAACAGAAGCAGAGGAAAGAAGCTCAATTGTACCTGACTCAAAAACTTGGTCCTCCTTCATTTCTGACAGTCTCCCACCTGCAGCTTCTCCATATTCCTCTGGACCAAAGAAGAATTTGAGACCCATTTACTAATGTTAGACCAAAGTTCAAAGAAACTCAGCACAGACCTTGGCTGAAATGGTGTGCAAGATCCAGGGAGATACCAAGGGAAAGGAAAGAAGAATGTACAGAAGAACATACAGACATTGAAATGGGATGGTAAGGAAGTCGGGGACTTCCTGGAATCTAAATATTCAGTTATGGTAAGACATTTGCTGTGGGCCCAGATGTGGGTCCACCTACTGCCTTTTGCTCACAGTGTATCCCCCATTGCCTTCCTATATGAGCACCCTGCTATCTGAGCACCTGACCCACGCTAGCTAGCCTGAGCCACAGCACAGTATCCTTCCTGGAAGCAAATGATCTTGCGTTAAAGATGTTAAGAATCAATTAGCCCTAACTGAGGCTCTCTCAAGTCAAGTCAGAATGAAGAATGAGTGGCTTGCTATCCAAAGTGTTGGATACTGAAACCAAATGTGCCTTAGTGGTTTATTCCTGAATCTCTCATCTTCATATGCCTGAAATTCCTTTTAATGTAATTTGCTTGAAGCTATTTACTTGAAGATATTCAAGTTATTATTTTACTTCAAGTTCAGAGGGATAAGAGAGGAAACAAATGGCATCCTATAACCATTGTTATATTATATCAGAAAGGATCCCATATTTGAAGAAATAAAAACAAATTAAATTTATAAAAATTGCTCGGGACAACTTTTTTAAATAATCATAATTTTGAAGAACTTAATCTTATGCCTCGTGCAACATTATAAATTGACTTAAATAGCAGATCGCAAAGCACTTTTATATGCAGATAATGAAGCAGATGCAGAGGTTGACATCATCAGTCCATCATAATTACAAATGAGGAAACTTATTAGAAGCCAGGCTGTTCAATGCTGGGGTAGGACTGAAAAGAGTAGCCGTGACTAGACTGGAAACTTCATAAAAGCAGGGACCTTGTCTTGTTTATTTCCAGACCCATGCCTAGTACAGTACCCTATGTATAGAAGAAGACACACAGAAGTAAATAATGAACTAATGAACCAGTGAATGAAAGAAGGGTGTGGTCCCTGGGATGGGGGGAGCAGTGTTAAGTACAGTGACTCAGTACCCTGATGGGGCAGGGATGAGATGAGAGAAAGTCTGCATGGTCTCTATGAGCCAGATTGTAGTCTCACCCATGCCAGTGGCCAGCTTCTCATCCTCCTACTGTCCATAACACCAGGTAGCATTGGTCCTCTCTCTGGACTGTGCTCAGTATCCAGGACCAAGTCTGCTGTTTGTAAGGTATGTTTACTGCTAACTTAAGAGGACCCAGAGACTCCAGAGAAGGAAGTTTGTGTTATTCTGCTGTATAAAAGGAGCTGAGTCATGGGGGATTGAGGCAATCAGTCTCCAATCCCTAATATTGTAGGAGCTATGGGGCCATGGCAAATGAAAGCAAGTGCTTTCCCTCAGTGTCTGACTGCCTGAAAGAACACTACTTAATAAATTCAGGATGCAAGCTTAGCCCTCCTAAATAGGATCTAGAGATGCAGAAAATGTAAGCAGATACTTAATTTTTTATTGAGTTAAAATTCACTTAACATAAAATTCACCACTTAAAATATTTTAAAATGTACGATTCAGTGGCATCTGGTACATTCACAATATTGTGCAATCATCACTACTAATTGTAGAACATTTTCATCACTCTAAGGAGAAACCCTATACCTATTAAACAGCCACACCTTACCCTTCCCTCCCCCATTCCCTGGCAACCACTAATCGGCATTTTATCTCTATGGATTTGCCTATTCTGGACATTTCATATATGAAATGATATTGCATGATTATTTTGTATCTGGCTTCTTGCCTTCAGTATAACGTTTTCAAGGTTCATCCATGTTGTGGCATTTATCAGAATTTCTTGCTTTTTCATGCCTAAATAATATCATGAATATACCACATTATGTTTATCCATGCACCAGTTGATGGACTTCAGATTGTTTTCACCTTTTAGCTGTTGTGAATGTTTCCACATACATGTTTTTGTTTGGCCCTATCTGCAAGTTTCTAGGTGTATCCCCAGGAGTGGAATTGCTGAGTAGCTGCATTGTCTGGTTTCTGAGGATTACTGGCAGGTACTTAGGAGGATAAAAGTGCTTATGATTGGAGGAGCTTCAGGGGCTATGTAGGAGACACCCTTTCCAGACAGAAGAAACTGTGTCCATCTGACCCTCCTATTTGTTCCTGCTGCCAAATCTTTGTCCAGGATCCAGCCCCAATGTTACCTGCCAGTTTCCAGGGCTCCTCCTTTCTGTTCCAGGCTCTCCCAAGATCACTCCCAAAGTGAACAACCCACTCTGATCTTCTTGCAGTGTGGTTATTACAGTCTGCAAAAAGCAAAGTGTAGGCCTGAAACCCCAGGAACTTCACCAGAGAATTTCCATTTTTTTATTAGCAATGCACATTCATGTGCCCCCACCCAGATCTGCTGGATCGGAATCTCTGGACTGCACAGTGGGCCATCTTTGTTCTAATATGACCCGAGAGAATTATCTTACTCAGCCCTGAGAAATAAGTGCTCCTGGGTGTCTGCCCACCCTCAGCTACTCCTTCAACCCATAATGGGTGACCACATTGTGTATGATGTATGGTATATGTGCATATGTGTGTGCTTGGGCGCTGGGGGTTATTGAGAGGTGGTGTCAAAACATGAAGTGTTTCCAGGAAGAGGTGATGAGTTAGTGATGCCCACAGGAGCCCTGAGGCTGCAGTGCCCTTGTCTACTGAGGGCTCTTTTTCCATTCTTGTAGAGATTATGGAGTTCCTCCTCCTTTGGGAGCTTGGCCCAAGCCTTGACTCTCGGGGTTTCTCTTGAAATAGGAGTCACAACCCTTCCCCTAGTCTGTATTGTGCATCATCCAGAGAAAATCATGCCAGCTGTGTGCTTCTGAGCCTCCCTCCCACCCTCTGGGCAAACAAAAGGCAGTGACAATGGCAGGGGCAGATATCTGAATCCTCAGTTCGGTCCTGTTTCTGTGATTCTGACTCTCCTCTTGTGAGTCAACACAGATGCCTCCTGGGAGGCCCTGCCCATGCAGAGACCGTGGTCCCCTGGGAAGTCATAACGGACCCCATTCCAAAGAGGACTTTTGCCCCTTCACCCCTTGTCCACCCTCCTCCTGAGTGCTCCACACCTCAGCATTCTCTACCCAAAGGGATGAATTTCTAACCCCAAAAGCCCTGTCTCCAAGAAGGTAAAGCCAGAGAAGAGAGAAGAAAAGCAGAAAAGTAAGACTTTTAAAAGCTTTGAACCTGGGACAGGAAGAGGGAATCCCTGAAATTAAATCTCAGGCCACTCAAACTTGGTCTGTGATTTAATCTTATCCCCTAAGGTACTAATGAATCTGCCATTGAAAAGGGCCTGACACAGTGGCAGGCTGAGAATCCCAGGTATTCCTTACAGTGATTCCTACCACCACTGCACATATCTCTAGAGATGACCTGCTCAGGACAGCCTGGCTGCTTAGACTGCAGGGTAGTAACCTGCTACCTCTACTCATGGGAGCAGGCAGGACCCTCTTTTTTTGTATCTTCTATCCCCTATCATAGTGCCTAGTAATTCCATATTCTCCACAAGCCTGCAACTCTTCTTTTGTCCTCCCAATACCACATCTATCTCCTCTCTCCCCACTGCCACGCCACACACTCATTCATTCAATAAGCATCCATTGAGTTTTCACTGTAGGTTCAGTGAGTAATATAAGGCATAATCCCTGCTGTCCCTGAAACTTGCAATCCACTGTGTTGGAGAGGCAGTCAAGAAACATTTACACATTATCTGTTTACAGCTGCATTAATGCATGAGAGAGAAGTGAAGTCATGTGAGAGAAGGTAATAAGAGACCTAACCAAACCTGAATAGTTGGGAAAGCTTTCTGGAGGAGGAACATTCATGCTGACATCTTCAGTAGGAGCAGGAGCTGAAAAGGCAAGAGTGAAGAAAGAGCAGATGGTTACAGAAGTGCATGCCAAGGCCCTCAGGGAGCCAGGAGTTCAGTGTGAAGAAAGGGGGATAGGGCAGGAAAGGAAGTCATAATTGTGATCAGAAATGAAATGCAAATGCCCTTCCAGAGGCCTTGAAAAGGATTTTGGCCTGAAAATGGCAGAAGAAGTGACCTGGTCATATACATTCTTAAAATAATGTCAGATAATGCATTATAGGGAAGCAAAGAGGTATAAGGTGATGGCCTGGATGAGGGTGGTGGTAGGGATAAATGACACAGAAGTGCCACCATATTTGTTTGGGGGCAAAACCAACTCTACCGATCTGTGAATAGCTGTGGAAGCTCAGCAGCATGGGGTTTACCAAGAACAGTGCTCAGGTTCTTAGCTTGAGCAAGTGCACAGCAGTGGAGCTAGAGCTGAAGGGGACTAATTTGTTGAGGTAAGCAGAAGATTTGATAAATATCATGAGTTTAGACTTGATAGGCCAAATGTGAGATGTGTGTAAGATGTTTAAATGAGGATTTTGAGGAAAAAAAAATAGATGCATAAAGTTGAAAGGAAAGTAGAGGGAGAAGTTTGGGGGTGTTGGGGGTAACTGACATCATACACTATGCTGATATTGCCGGAGAGAGAGCAGAGACTACAAGGAGGGTAGGTGTTCATAAGACAAAAACCCAGGACATCTGTGCTTAAACACAGATTGGAGGAGGGTGAATAGGAAAAGGAGATTGACATAGAGTGGCAGAGTGTTATTAGGGGAAAACCTCAAGAGAAAATTGCTGCGCAGAGCAAGGGAGGCTCCTTCAAGCAGAGGGTGTGATGGATGCCAGCAAATGTTAAGGAGGTCAAGTACCATAAGAGCTATAAAGTATCTCTGGCCTGGGGCTTAGCAGTGTGAAGGTCAAGGGTGACCTTTGCAAGGACAGTTGCAGTGCAATCAGATTGGAATTGACAGAGGAGTGAGCAAGAAGGATGAGATGGAAAAGCTGAGGTCAGACAACTCTTGAAAAGTGAAGAGAATGGAGGAGCATGTAGAGTACTGGAAAAGTACTTATCTTTGCTTTTTACTTTTTCCCAAAGGGGAATGAAGTGGCAATTTGGATGCTGATAGAATGAATGTCATCAGCAGCAGAGACAGAGAGGCTGGTGAGGACAAGGGACTGCTCTGGAACCTGAGAAGTTTAGGCACAGGGTGGGTATAGGAGGAAGAGGTGGCCTCCACTTGGAAGAGAAAGCTGTCCTATTGAATCAGGATGCAGATGAAAGTACATCCCTGGAAGATGAAGCAGATGACAACCAGTTCCCTATCTGATGGCTCCTATCTTCACTATGAAGAATGAAGCAAGTTCCTCCTCTAAGAATGAAGGAAGCAAAATAGAAATCAGAGGTTAAAAAATGGAGAAGTTACAAAAAAATGTGTTACCAGGTGGTGTTTGTCAAAGATTAGAATTTTGGGGAGCAAGATTTGGAGATAATGGTTGTGTTAACTTTCCATTCATTGTGATGACCAAAATACCTGATCATAACAACCTAAAGAAAGAAAAGTTTATTTGGGGCTGATGGTGTCGAAGGTTCAGTCTATAGGCAGCCAATTCCCATTACTCTCAGTCTGAGGTGAGGCAGAACATCCTGTGGAAGGGCTTGTCAGAGGAAAGCTGCTCAGAAGTCTGGAAGCAAAAAGAGAGTGTAAGAAGACAAGGACAAAGAAGTTAATCCTCAAGATACCCCCCAAGTAACCTTCTATCTCAAGCCACACCCCACATGACTACAATTACTACCAAATAAACCATTCAAATTAGTAATCCACTAAATGGATTAGATTGTGACTCTTTTAATCTTTTAATAACATTTTGCCTCCCAAATTAACATAAGAGTTTTTTGAGGGGATACCTCATATCTAAACCATAACAGTGGCCCTCAGGTACCAGCCATTCTGCATGCTGGATGAAATTGATCCCCTCTCTCAACCTACTGTTCCCCAGGTCTTTATATCCATCTTTGGTGCCACAACCCTCAACACAAAGTCAGCCCAGATTCAAGCCTCCTGGACCTCCTAACAGCAGTCACTAAGGGCAAGTGACTCAAGATATCTCCACCCACCACCCACCATCCCTCTGGTTTTAGTTAGTTTTTTCTCTCTTCTGACTTAAAGACCTGACAAGAATAATTTTAGAAGAGGAAAATTTTATTTGGGGGCTCTTGGTCTCAGAGGTCTCAGTCAGTTCATAGATAGTCAGCTTCATTCCTCGAGGCTGGAGGTGAGGCAGAACATCATGGCAGAAGAACTCGGCAGAGGGAAGCAGCTCACATGATGATGTGAAAGCAGAGAGAGAGAACTCTACTCACCAGATAAAAATATATACCCCAAAGGCACACCCACAGGGACCCAGCTCCTCCAGCCATACCCTATCCACCTTCAGTTACCACTAAATTAATCCCATCAGGTAATTAATTCACTGACTGGGTTAAGGCTCTCATAACCCAATGATTTCTCCTGTGAACCTTCTTGCATTGCCTCAAACATAAGCTTTTGGAGGAAACTTCACATTCAAGCCATAATACCATCACTCTCTCCACAAACATAACTGCCTCCATTGCATTTTCCATTACATCAGCACAGTTAGAAAAACCAAAGCAAAGCAGAATTTTTTATGACAAATGACCAGATACCTACCATTTAGATTCAATGAATACTCACATTTTGCTCTATCTTAATTGCCCCTTTCTTAAGACAATGAATAAAGTATACTGGAATCCTTGCCTTTGCAACATATTTGTTTTGCATTTGATTCATATTTTTAATAAGTGGATAGTCAAATTGTACAAGATTCAAAAGAGTTGAGAATTCATTCTTCTACCCAATCTCCCAAACTCATCATCTGATTCTGTGAGTGTATATTTTAAAGAGGGATGTATCTCAGTCTCTGATCCAGTCAGGCTATAATCAAAATTGAAAAGAGTAGTTAAACACCAACACACAAAGGACCCCATGGATCCTACATCCTTCTGTGTGCCTCAAAGAACCCATGAGAACCAAACTTCTGTTTTCAATTCAGTTTTGTGTTAGTTAGCTTTCCATTACTATGACAAAAAGACCCAAGAAAAACAACTAAAGGAGGAAAGATTTATTTTGGCTCACAGTTACAGAGGTTTCAGTCCAAGGTCAGCTGGATCCATTGTTTCTGGGCCTATGGTGAAACAGAACAGAAGGGTGGAAGGGTATAGGATAGGAAAGATGCTCACCACATGGCAGCCAGGAAGCAGAGAGGGAAAGTAAGAGAATTGCAGACAAGTAATAACCTTCCATGGCATGTCTCCAATGACCTACTTCCCCCAACTAGGCCCCTCTTACTAATCGCCCATTCAGCTATATATAAATGCATGAACTGACTAATCCACTGATATGGTTAGCACCCTTGAGATCAAATCACTTCCCAAAAATTCCTGCTTCTGAACATTGCTGCATTAGAGACCAACCCTTCGACACATGAGCCTTTGGAAGACATTCTGGATACAAACAATAACAGTGTTGTCTTTGTTTGGTTTGCTCTGACAAAATACCTTTGACTAGGTAATCAATCAACAGCATAATTTTATTGATCACCGTAAGTAGAGGCCAGGAAGCACAAGATCAAAGCACCAGCAGATTCTCTATCTTGAGGGCCTGTTACTCCTAGGGATACCCCAATGTGTCCTCACATGGCAGAAGAGGCATAAGTTTTCATCATACCTCTTTAATAAGGGCACCAATCCCATTCATGAAGGTGGAGCCCTCATGACCTAATCACATCCCAAAGGCCCATCTCGTGTAACACCACCACAATGCATATTAAAACATCTAGACCATTGCAAGTATTATTTGAAATTAGACATGGGAGTTGGCCCAGGTCTATCTGATTCTCAGACCCATGTCTCTTTCTCTATCAAATCACCCAGGAGAATAATATGGTAATGTGTCACAGTCTTAGCTGCTCTCAGGATTGTGATAGTTGTGAGGAAGAGTTGCAAAGGGGCTTGGGTGTCATTTCCATAGAATTTCCAACCCAGCAAGGTCCTGGCAATTTCAGAACTGTCATACAAAATCCAGATGAGGGGGGTCTATAGCACTAGTTGCCAGTGCAGCTTGATTAGATCTCCAAGGTCTAGAATAAGCAAAGTACAAGACCCTTCCCTGGTCTTGATGTTATAACCATCACTTTGCACCACTTCGTGCATGCCCTGGGATTTGTGGGAGCTGGAAGCCTCTATCCACAGTTGTCATCAGCACCAGACCATATGGTGGAAAAAACAATGAATTCCCCCCGCATGACTAAGCCAGTTCCATGTGCCTTTTGTACCAATGGAGGAGCATGGGTTGCCTCTATCCAAATCCTACAGAAGCAAGTCACACTACCTGCACTTTGTCCCTGGAGTGGGTGTGGACTGGTCTTAGCCAGACACTATTAGTCATTCATAAAACACAAATTAAACCCTCAGATTGCTTCTTGGTCAACTTTTGGGTGTTCAGCACCACTGGGACAATGTGTATGAGAAAGACTATTCCTGGATTTAAGGTGTTAAGGAGCCAATATTATAAATTTTGTTTTATAGAACAAAGTTTAATAGCAATGCATTAACTTCTGGATAACCAAGAAAAGAGAGCTCAAGGAAGTATGATGCCTATCCCCCAGCTGCATCTCTCTCCAACTTCCTCATCACTCTGCTTCCACTCTTAGCTATGTTGTCTAACCTTCCACTCACTACTCACTTTACTGAAACCTGACTTCCCACTCACAGGGCTTCAGCTTATCTCACCAAGAGTATCAGTGACCCTGAGCATCCTTCAGTCCAATGGTTTCTCCCTCCCTTTTGCCCTCCTTTCTTCCTTGTTGAGAATATGCAAGTAACTCAACAATAAACAATGAACAACAATAAAAGGGCAAACAACATTTCTCCAAAGACACACACACACACACACACACACACACACACACTTGCACGCACAAGATAGGCAACAAATAACATACAAAGATGCTTAACATCATTGGTCAATAGGGAAATAAAAAATCTGAATCACAATGATACTTTACATCCACTAACAATATTAAAAAGACAGTTTTGATAAGGATGTAAAGAAATTGGAACACTCATGCACTGTTGGAAAAAGTGTAAAGTGGTACATTCACTTTGCTAAACATTTTGGCAGTTTCTCAAAATGTTGAACATAAGAGTTAATATATGGTGAGAAATTCCACTCCAAGGTATATATCTGAACTGAAAGCTATGTCCACAAGAAACCTTGTACATAAACATTTATAACAGTAATATACGCTCGATATGGAAATGAAAACAATCCAAATGTTTATTAGCTGATGAATGAACAGATAAAAATGAAATGGAATATTATTGGGCAAAAAGGGATGAATTACTAATAAATGCTACAATATGAATGAACTAATACTACATGGTACAGTTAAACACCCAGGTGTCAGGAAGGGCAGGAGCTAGCACAGTATCAAAAATCTTGGTGTTGGCATCAAGGACTCACATCAGTGCCACTGTCACAAACAGATTTAGCTTGTAGTTTTTTCTATGTCTCAGAGGAGAGAGAGTAAGATTGAAGCCAGAATTAGACAGGCAGTCAGTGTAGATAGGTAAATCGAGTCAGGTCGGACCTAGGAGGGCAATTTTCAGCGAGTCTGGAAAGTTGGAGACTGTCCCCTGAGGGATCTTATCTGCCCCTGCTCCAACCTGTGGCCAAGGTAACCTGTCCCAAGAATTTCCCCTCCCTACAGGGAGCTATAAAGTTGTTAATGTGTCCTTGTCTACTCCATCCTGCCCTTCCCCCTTCAGCCCACCTAGTTCCCACCTTTTGGCCATCCCATGGAACATTCCTGGGCCTAGTCACCTCCACAGGAAGGAGAAAGATAAAGGGGGAAAGGCAGGAGAACAAAGGAAGCCTAGGACATATAAAAAGGGCAGAACACCTTGTTTCTTGGGATACCATGTTACCAGCTATGGCCCCCTTCTCCCTCCCGGGAGAAGTCTTTGTTACTCTTTTTTAAATAAACCTTGCTTCATATGCTTGCCTCAGTGTGCTTCTCTAATGTTCAGACTTCAACATGTGGGAAAGCAGGACTCGTCACTGATAACCAGCAGTATCATATTGGCAGCAGGGACTCACATCAGTGCCACTGTCATGAACAGATTCAGCTTGTAGTTTTTTTCTGTGTCTCAGAGGAGAGAGAGTCAGATGTCCCATAATATTTTCTAATAAAAAATATTAGAAAACATTATGTCCCATAATATTTTCTACTAGAAAATATTATGCAACTTGATAATAACTGTTCATAGCCACTTTTTTTGAACTCTGTAAAGTAAGCAAATCTATAGAGACAGAATATAAATTAGTATTTTCTATGTGTTTGGGAAATGGAGATGTACTGCTATTGGGAATGGCCTTTTTGGAGGTAGTGAAACTATGCTGCAACTAAATAGTAGTGATAGTTGTACAAATCTGTAACTAGACTAAAACCACTAGACTGTGCATTCAAAGGGTAAATTTCATAGGATGTGAATTATACACAATAAAACTTTTATACACAACAAGAAAAAATGAGTAGGGCAGAGCAAATGGCACAGTGCAGGATGAGCTAGAGCCAATCACAGAGGTGAGGTCTGTTGGAGACCTCAGGGAACCCTGAACCTGACAGTGACTCCAGAGCTGTGCCCTGAACAAGGTGAGTCTGGGATGGGGAACTTGAGCACCATCATGTTGGTATCTGCAGCCAGCTGGGATGGATTCCAGAGTGTCTGTGTTCAGGGAACTGAATAATTCCTGATCTTGGCCTTAGTACCATCTGCCATGTGCTGAGCTGAATGTAAAGGCCACCCAGGCACTGGAAAGTGACTCAAAATGACTCACCCCTTGTCAGCCCTCATGATCCTAGAGATGTCTTATTCTCCACCTTCTCTTTCTTGTCAATACCATCTGGGTGGTAACCTGGCTCATAGTCATTCTCCCATGACAAGAATCCCATCAGTACAATGGTCCCGGGGAATCCAGCCCCTGACCACAGGTGACTGGCCTCTAGTCAGCCCTAACTCCAGCCACAACATCTGATTCTCTGTCCTCTGAGACACAGAAAGAACTACAAGCTGAGTCTGTTCATAGCAGTGGCACTGATGTGAGTCTCTGCTGCCAACACCAAGATTTCTGACACTGTGCTAGCTCCTGCCCTTCCTGACACCTGGGTGTTTAACTGTACCATGTAGGACATAGACTGCCCCAATTCCCCTAATATATTCCATGTTTGACTCCATGAACTGAAGAAGTATCTCAGGTTTCTGACTGGAGCAGCTGAGCTCCTCATGTGCTGACAATCTCAGTCACCATGGAAGTCCAGTCTCAGGAACAGAAGCCACCAAGCAGTCACCAGTTTCCTCAGTAAAAGAATATGGGGCAAATAGAATATTTTGGCAAATCCTCAAATTCTGATTTTTTCTAAGATGCTTTCTCTCTCTGCCTCAGTCTTGAGGCATCAGGTCCAGGGTCACCCCAGGAAGTAGGAGACATGGTATGGGGAGAGAGGAAGTGTCCCTTCCAGGCAGTGTATCATAAGAAAAACAAGGGAAACACATGGCTAACTTCTGGTCAGGGCCTGAGGGAGAATGTCCTACAGCTGAGGATGTTCTCCTTCTGTTGCAGTCTGAGAGTCTGACAGGGAACTCTTTGTGCCCAAACACCTCCAACATGGACACATGGTCTGCCTCCTGGCTCTCCATTTCAGGGGAGGGTTGCTCTGGCATCAACATAGCAGGAGTTTCACAGTCCAGCAAGTTAGACAGGGAGATGCACTGCTGAGATCCTCTCAAGGGACGCCAGCTGCCCACTGTGGGAGTGCAGCCTGTGCAGTGGCTCTCTCAGTGACCACCTCAGTCTCAGTCTCAGGAACCTGCCTTGCACAACTGTGGACTTCTAGGAATAGATTTTTCTGGGAACAGTGGCAAGGTATATAGGCCATTTGGGTCTGATGCTGGACAATTTCAATGGCACTTCCACCCCAGAGTGACCTGCCACCTTCCCTCTGCCCAGCCTGCCTCCCCATTCCTCACACAGTTGTGATCCCTGACACGCACTGGGTGTCTCCAACTCCATCTTCCAGCATCTTATTCTAGAGAGGCCCCCGGCAGTGCCTGAAATACCAGCAGAAAATCTGGGTAGCAAGGGCTTCCAAGTGCAGAATTTCTGCCCTACATGAGTATGAATTGCCTCGAGGGCTGAAGGTGGTCGTGGGAAGGGAGACAAAGCATTGGCTCTTGTTCTTGTAACCCAGAGCATAGATTCTTCTTCATGGGCTTCCATGACAACCCACTTGTATGTTCTGCAGAAAAGGGGCTTAGGAGGAAGTTCTGGTTGCTGAAATTTACCTACCAGGGCCTGTTCAAGGAGAAAGGGAATTGTTTAAGCTAAAAGGGACTCAAATATCATGGATTTAGCCATGAAGATTAAATCATAAGCAGAGCATTTAAAGAGACTGCCTTTTAAGTATCTGAGTAACCCCCACACATGTTCAAATGTAAACTCACCTTGTCACTTTTGAGCCAATTTCATTTTATGTAGGGCTTTCAGGGAGGGCCACTCAGAGATCATCTATATTTCTCAGTTTTTTTCCATGAACCCTCTTTGGTTTTCAGAGAAGGTGAGGGAAGCTAGAGGGAAAAGGGAAGGGGGACAGAGGATACAGGAGAAAGGGAGGGGAGAGAAGGGCAGGATAGAGAGAGATAACAAGGAAAAAGAAGGAAAGGAGGAGTAAAAAGGAAGATTATATATGACTTGGGGTGTTTAAGGACAGACAGGCATGATGGTGGTTCTCATCATCCCCAGAAGAGGAAGAGTGCTATCAAGTTCATTCCTGGAAAGCCCAATTTCCATTTCATGGTGAAGTTTGTATATGTGTGATTTCTTATGTAAGTTCCCTAAGGCTAAGTCCCCAGAAGTCAGGACCTTACACCTGACCCACCTTGATAAAGCATGAAGTATTGGCATTTGTTAACTGTGCTGTGATGGCTCTGCCTCTGGCTTCCCCAACTCAGGTCCATGCCTGCACTGGCAGAGAGTCTTCTGAGAAGGCTTAGCCCTTCCTTCCATCTCACTTGCTTTCTGTCTCAAATCAATATCTGCAGGGAGCTGCTGGGACCCACAACAGACGTGCTGCCAATGTTCTGAGAGAGAGGCAAAGCAAAGCCACTCATGCGGGTGACAGGAAGGAACAATTTGTCCCAAGGTTTAGTTTGGTCTAAATAAAACCAGCTTTGTGGTATGCAGAGAATTGAAATCTTAATGAAGAAAACTTTCAGGGTCAAAAATGAACTTAATCACATTTTGTGGGGTGGGGGAAGGGTTAAAAAGAACTTTGGGGGTAATACTACCTTTCTTCCAGACCCAGGAAAGGTACTGCCCAAAGTGACACAGTGAGAGAATAACAAAGTTGAAGACAGGAAGCAATTACTGCTCTTCTGATGGCCCACGCTGTTAAGAATTTTAACTGGAGTACTTGTAACAGTGGAAGGTTGGGCCACCAACTGAACAGTGTATGACGTAAATCTCAGAGTGCAGACAGGGCTAGGACCTGGAAGGGGTGGGCCTAAACTATGACTTTGGACATTGTCTCCATTGTCTATTTACACAGAGATGTGTGTGGGTGTGTTGTTGTTGTTGTTGTTGTTTAAAATGTAATTTTGGTCAATATAGGCATTTAAAGCATAATTTTCCTTAACCCATTATGACATTTTTCAAAAATTTTTCCAGCAAGGCATGGTGGTGTACACCTGTAATCTGAACAACTTGAAAGGCTAAGTCAAGAAGATTGCAATTTTGATATCAACTTCAGAAACTTAGCAAGACCCTATCTCAAAATAAAAGAATAAAAAAGGGTTGGAGATGTGGCTCAGTGGTAAAGCACCCCAGAGTTCAATCTCCAGAATCAAGAAAACAAAAGAAAGTTTCCATTCATCAGCAGTATGAGGAGGGAAAAAAGCAGTTGGTTCTAACCCTTCTCAACAATGAGAGGCCTGGCAAATTATTATATTAATCCATCATCAAGTATTCAAATATTCATATAATACACACTGAGTGCAAGTATGAACAAGAAGTATAGGTTATGCAAATTAGACATTTCAACCCTTTTAAAATAATTTCCTCTCCATATGGGTTCTGTTGTTATAAGCTTCAGCCAAATGATACAACTTGTCATTGGCCTGTCATGCTGTTTCATTTCTCTGTGAGTTTCAGCACCCTGGGAGCTGCTGAAAAGCCAAAAAAGTTTTTGAGTCTTCATGTACAGGTGGCAGCCCTGTCCATGGGGAAGACACCTGGGCTGCACTAGACCTCCCAGGACACTCATCCCTTATGTCAAAGGGATCCTTACCTCAAATTGTATCCTCCAGTTTGGACAATGAGAGAAAGGGGTTTAGTGAGTTTGGTAAAGATGTTCTTGTCTACCTCACTGTTTGAGGAGCTTGTCTGATTGTCAACTGATTGTGATTTGGTAGCAAGAGGAGATTCAAACTCAGTTTTCCTGAGTCCTGCTCCTGCATCATTTCTAATAAAATGTGCAGAGTTGTGTGGATCAGCCCAAGTCCTTATGAGCTTCTCCAGCAGAAAAATGTGTGCCACCACCACTCCCACCACCCCACTTCAGCCCTCCAAGCAGTGGATCCGAGTCTTTGTTATTGCCAACAGTAGGCCCAAAGTGTCTCTCTAAAGGGCGTCCTTCCCTGGGAGGAAATTCTCATCTGATTCTAACATCCTCAGCTCCTCCCTTTTCAAACATCACCACTGTGCTCATGTGCATCTGTTCCCATGAGTTCTACTTTCCTTCCTGGTAATTGGATGGCTTGGCCCATCCACCTCTGCCCAAGAGCCCATCCACCTTTATGGCCTCAAGGATTTGGTGCCTGCAGTTCTCTTCTCCCCTTCATCAACAGTTGTCCCCTTGCCACTGGGTGATTCTTGCCATCAGTGACACTGCTCCCTAGGTGACAGAGTGGAAATGTACTTGAACAGGACAGTGGATCTACAGGTAAGGACTATGGCAGACTGAGTGTGGCAACCAAGTCAAAGACTCTCTTGCCTTCACCCAGTCCACCTATTCATCCATACAAATGTTTATCTGGTGTCTATTATGTCCCAGGCTCCACTTCAAGTCAGGGGATACAGCAAGAATAACCCTAGTCCTAACTTCCTGGAACTTAGAGTTTATTGGGGGATGGAGGACTGGCTATAGACAAGTCAACAAAGAGTCTTCAGAAAGTGGCCAGTGATATAAGAACAAACAGGACAAGGGGCATGGTGAGTAGTGGGACATGGGGTGGAGGGTGGGTTTGCTGTTCATGTGGTGTGACCAGGGAAGGTCAGCACCAGAGACTTTCCATCAGATGCCATTTCAGATGTCACCTCCAGGAAGCTTGTTTCTACTTGGACTTTGGACTCTTGACCCCTTAGATTCAAATCTCATCGCTGCGTTTTATCAGCTGCATAAACTCAAACAAATAAACACCTTAGATTCTTCAGCTATAAGGTACAAATTATAATGGGTCTTATAATAATTATAATAAATAATAATTATAATAGTTGTTATAATAAATTAAATAAGTTAATATAGTGCACATGGAACCCAACGAATGGTACCTGACCACAATATACCTTTTTTTCTTGTGCTTTTACTTTTTTGCTTTCTATTTCTCTTTCTCCCAATTATTCTTTGCTATGTTGCTAACATTTTTTTCATGCTGCTTTTTTTTCCTCATGTGTTTCAGAAGCTATACATCTCATTTTATTGCACTAGTTATTACCTTTAAGGAAAAATATAGAGTTGAACTTGTGTTTTTCTGCTTAAGTGAAAAATAAAATAAAAAATTTAATATGATTTTAAGACTCTCATTCGCCCCTTCATTTAACACTATATTTTGTCAAAAAAAAAAAAAAACTATGCTCTTAGATCTAGAATATTAGCAGCTTTTTATTCTATAATTTTTGAAGATATATTTAGTGTTTTCATTAAGTTAATATCCATGTTAATAGAAGCTGTTTAAACACTATCTATGCATTGTACATGTTTAACTTCTATAATTTGTCTCCACCATTCTTGAAGTCTTATTCTATCAGTTTTCTTTTGGGGACAATGGAGCAGGCAGAGCACCGTCAGTTCTCCACTAAAAACTGGTTCCTTCTTAGGGAGGCAGAGGTGCCGGGATGAAGAGCAGGCTCTGGGGTCAGTCTGCTGGATTCTAGGCCAACCCTACCTTCTTCTATTCTACTGTGGTCATACCTCTACCATAGCCTCATCTAGAGTGGAAGTCACTTCTCTTTCCCTTGACTTTGACCATGAACACGTGGCTTATGTTGGCCAGTGATATATTCATTAAAATGAAAGCTGTCAGTTCTGAGTTTGGACTTCAAAAGCCTATTTATGCCTTCTTTTTTGCCCCTTTGTTTGCACCAGGAGAGCTCAAGCCCTTGCTCACATATTGATCTCAGGCTGAGGGTAACAGATGTGTACAGCAAAGCCTGTCAACCAGCAGACCTGTAAGGAGAAGTAGCACTGTTCCACCATGTCCCTTCGGTGTCTGCCAAACCCAGGAACCACAAATTTGTGAGTGCCAACAAATGACTGTGTGATGGTAATTTTATGTGTGGCTCTCAGTGGGCCACAGGGAGCCCAGGCCAAACAGAGTTTCTGGGTATGCCTGTGAGAATGTCTTTGGACATGAACTGAGTAAAGTGTGGTTTCGCAATGTGGGTGGGAATCATCCAATCCATTGAAGGCCTGAAGAGAACAAAAGGTTCCTCTTCTGACAGAAGGAGGAATTTTCCCCTTTTTACCTGCTTCCTGCTTGAGCTGGGACATCTCATCCAGGATTCTTCTGCCCTTGAACTGGAATTTATACCATTGGCTCTCCTGGTTCTCAGGCCTTTGGCTTGGACTAAATTATATCATCAACTTTCCTGAATCTTCAATTTGCAGATAGAAGATCATGGGACTTTTCAACCTGCATAATCATGTTACCCAATTCTTCACAAATCTCCTCTCTCTCTAATATACTTCTATCTCTATATATCTGTCTGTCTTTCTGTTTTTCCCTCCTATGAGTCCATTTCTCTGGAGAATCCTGCTAATATATTAGTTTTGGGGTAGTTTGTTATGAAATAATAGGTAACCAGTACATAGGAATTCTAGACAGGATAAATAAATGGTATATTTTCTAAACTCTTTCACATTAGAAAGATCTTGTGCTCTGTTGTTTGGGGGCATTTAATATTGTGAAAAAGCAACTGAATTTTACCTTTTACCCTTGATAGTTCACTTCTCACAACTTCCTGGCACTCCCCCAAATGAGATGCTTAACAATGTCTTTTTTCTTCAGGATGTCTGGGTACTAATCTATTTTCGTTGTCCTTGCTCTTTCAATCTTGTCCTCTTGTTTTTTGTTTTTGTTTTCCACAGTACAATTTTTTTTTCTTTAAGTATTTTTTCTTCCCCATCCCCTCTGTTCTCTACTTCTGGAATCAATTTTGCACCTTTATTGGAGCTTATACCACAATATTCACACTCAGCCATAGATAAATCTTTTTCTCCTGCCTTGTGAGAAAAGGGGCTGAGTTCATTTTCTTATTCTGTGATGCTGTTTCTGCAAAACCCAATCTGTTTTCTGTCTACTAACTTTTATCACCTCTGGTTTTAAAATTTCACAATAGCATTTTGCATCTGAAAACAATCTTTCCTGGTGTTGGATTGTTTTTTTCCTCTTCTTATGTATAAATTTTTCCACATAATATCAATAAAAAAGGAAAATAGAGATTTGGGGGGGATTTTTAAAACTTTTTTCCTCCTCTTTCTTAAATGTGTTTCATGGAAGAATTGTGCTTTTATTCAATGGATTGGTTCCTTCTTAGGGAGCAAGCAGGTACAAAGGTGAACAAGATGGGCTCTGGCATCAGACTGCTGGGTTCAAGGCCAACTCTACCACTTTGGGCCGTGTGGTCTAAGGCAAGTGACCTGATTGCTCTGAGTCTCAGTTACTACACCTTTTAAGTGGAAACAACTACAGGTCCTGCCGCATTAGATAGTTTTGGTAATGAGATGAGTTTAATATTCATTTAGCCTTTAGGACAGTCCTGACACTTAGTATCATTACAATCACATTTGATAAAGAAAATGAAGGTGTGGATTCATTCACATTTCTCTTTGCCCACCTTTATCTTTGCCTACTACTGAGAGTTTATGTTGGATCCACCATACTTAAATCTTATGCTATATATATTTTTGCATTGCTGCTTGGCAGTCTCATGGGCCAGGAACAAGAGAAGGAATACAGAGCCACATGCAGAGAAGTTCTCAGCAGGCTGTTGGTTGCTGTCTCATAGTCGTGGCAGCTCCTGGTGAGTAGGACAGAACATCCTGATCCAGCTGTGTCCCTGTGTTCCTCAGCTGATACCTGCACTAGGGGAGGCCCTAGGAAGCCTGTGTTCATCCTAAACAGATACTGGCTGTTTGCAAAGTTTTTTCGTTTGTACCACACCCACCTTCATCCTCAGTCTCTATTGTATACAACAAAAAGAATAGATCATAAATGGAGAGTCTCAGTTCATTAGTCCTTAGGTAGAAGAAATTTCTTTCATTTCTGACCTGTTGATGGACTCCTTTCATTTTATCTGGCATCAATGCAGATATTTTTAAAAACTTTATATATATATATATA
>NW_026000196.1:361484-384556 GCF_001458135.2 Marmota marmota marmota
AGAGAGAGAGAGAGAGAGAGAGAGAGAGAGAGAGAGTTTTCTTAATTTCAGTAAGAATTTGGGAAGATTTGGAGCTTAGCTGTGGATTCAAATCTTTCTTGTTGGAAAGGACAGTTAAAAGGATGGTGGAATGTGATAGACATCATCATCCAAAGTACATGTACGAAGACACGAATTGGTGTCAACATACTTTATATACAACCAGAAATATGAAAATTGTGCTGTATACATGTAATAAGAATTGTAATGCATTCTACTGTCATTTATTTTTTAATCAATTAAAAAAGGACAGTTACAGTCTCCTAACTGGTCCACTCTCCTCCCTCTCCGTCCATCTGTCTTCCTGCAGGTGAAAGAAATTATCCATGCAGCCTGCTGGTCTCTCTTCAAAGCATCTGCCACATGATAGACCAAGAACTCAGCAAGGACACAGGCCCCCATACTGTGGCTTGCTGGACTCAAGATTTTTCCATCTCTGTGTAGCCCCTTTCTCTAACCACATGGAGTCACTGTGCCTCTGGTACCTTTGGAACTTCTTATGTGCTACCAATAGTCTTTGTACCCATCCTCATAGGCCTGCCAAACCCCTGCCTTTCTAGGGCCTTAGGCAAGCTCTGGAGTCCAGCCTTTCTTGTTCATTTACTGTCAATTTGTTATTACTTATCTACAATCTGTTCCCTTCCTGGATCGCCAGTCCTTGGAGAGTAAAAATTGTGTCCTTTTTAGTGCCTGACAGAGGGCTTAATACCTCCTAATGGATCTTTTTCTGAGTGTTTTACCATCCCTTAGAATTCTTAGTGACAGTCATGCTGTTTAAGTCAACTTTTGTACCACTGTGACCAAAGACCTGACAAGAACAACATAAGGAGGGAAAGCTTATTTTGGCTCATGATTT
This sequence comes from Marmota marmota marmota, assembly GCF_001458135.2. Lineage (NCBI taxonomy): Eukaryota > Metazoa > Chordata > Mammalia > Rodentia > Sciuridae > Marmota > Marmota marmota. The sequence continues at coordinate 362,380 of NW_026000196.1, forward strand.
CAGAGTTTCAGTTCATGGTCAACCAACTTGATATCTCTGGGCCTGAGGTGAGGTAGAATATCATGGCAGAAGAGTATGGTGTAGAAGAGCAGCTCAGGACCTGGGATTGTATACACAGGTAGAAGTATATTTCACTCTTTTTACAATCTAGGCAGGATGTACAATATGGCCCACACCTGTAATCCCAGCAACTCAGGAGACTGAAGTAAGGAGGAGTTTGAGGCCAGCATCAAAACTTAGCAAGACCCTATCTCAAAATAAAAAATAAAAAGGGCTAGGGATGTAACTCAGTGGTAGAGCACCCCTGGGTTCAGTCCCAGTTACTTCAAAAAATAAAAGTGTAGGCTGTTACTGTAGCTCTGCTCATAGTCATCACACTAGCAAGTCTCTGGTCAACATGTCCTGTTGATGCTAACTTGTAACTCCCTTTTGCTAGTACAATTAGGTGCTATTTCTGGGAATAGACCTTAAGAGTACTGGCAGTTTTGTCTTGTCACTATTTGGGGATTCAGTCTTCATATAAAGAATCTCGGATGAGACTACTGAATTATGAGAGACTGCTTGGGGACAGTGAGAAAGAAATGGGGATCCAGCCAGTCCCCAACCTATTCCAGCACCCCCAACACATGCACCAACTAAGATACCAGATCTAGCTACTTCTGAATGTAGCTGCCTATATACTCACTACCAAGAGTATCCAGCAGCAGAGTGCCACAGATGATGTTTAATGTGAGAAATAGTAAAACCTTGTTTAAGTCACTAAGTTTTGGGGTGATTTGTTATTCAACAATAGATAATGATTAAGCAAGGAACAAATGCTGCGAGACAATTAGGAGTTCCATTCATGGAATTTCATGAGCTCTTCTGTATTTATGACTACCAGGCATATATAGTGCAGCTCTGACCCTAAGAGACATATGCTGAGGCTGAAAGCTTGCCGTGGCCCTTAGTGTGAAAGCAGCCACCTTAACACAAAACCTGTGGTACATCCCACACAAACACATTTGAGGACCAAGAACTGGCTCAGAAGGGTATCTGGGGAGCAGATTCCATTGCTGATTCTAGTGGTTTACCTCTACCAAGGACAAGAGAGAGGATATGGCACTAACCACCCACTAAAAACTAAGGCTGAGGTGGTGTCCTCTTTCCAAAATCTGCAAGGAATCCAAGTTTTAATAAATATAGTGGGGAGGGAAAAAGAAAACTTTTAAAAAAAAACACCTGAGGGTGTAGCTCAGTGGTAGAGCACCCCTGGGTTAAATTTCCCATCAAGAAAGAAAGAGAGAGTGAAAGAGAGAGAGAGAGAGAGAGAGAGAAGAAAGGAAAGCAGAAGGAAGGAAGGAAGGAAGGAAGGAAGGAAGGAAGGAAGGAAGGAAGGAAGGAAGGAAGGAAGGAAACGAAACATAAGAGAAGAAAAGAATATAGTGATATTCCATTAGGTTGCTACAAAAGCAATCTCCTTGCCCACACCTCAAACTTGAGATACTCAGGCTAGGTGACAACCACCACACCGGGAAAGTTAAAGGACAAGGAGTTGACTCTGCTTATACAGAACAGACTGGAGAGAAGAGAATGTAAGAGGTGAGAGGCAAATAACAGGGCATTGGGCATGAAACACAGACTGCCAGGCTTCCTGCCAGGCTTCCTTTTATGATGGCTCAACTTATAGTTCTGTGACTTCCTGATGGTGTGAAATGATACGAGTTCGGTAGGAACCATACTTCAAATTTTTTTGGTACCAGGGATTGAACTCAGGGGCACTCAACTACTGAGCTACATCCCCAGACCTATTTTGTATTTTATTTAGAGACAGGGTCTCACTGAATTGCTTAACACCTCACTTTTGCTGAGACTGGCTTTGAACTTGCAATAATCCTCCAGCCTCAGTCTCCAAAACCGTTGGAATTACAGACGTGCACCACTGCGCCCAGCTCACACTTTGAATTTTGAATGTGAATCTTTTCCCTGGCTAGCCACGTGCACTATAATCATCTCTCCAGATGCTGGACAGACTGCTCCCAATCAGCCCCACCATCACAAGGGGCATAACTAATGTCCTACTGTGCTGTGTTGCTAAACTAGGTTGTTCAGCAGGTTAGGAGTATTCAATGCCCTCTCAGCTTATTTTCAACTTGCAGTGGATTTAATGAGACATAATTCCATCTAAATCAAGCAGCATCTGTATAATCCCCCTACGGTCTGAAGACAACATGAGGATGTCGTTAAAAAAAAAAAATTCAGCTGAGAGAGGTGGTTCGTGTTTGTAATCCCAGTGACTCAGGAAACTGAAGCAGGAAGATTGCAACTTAGCAAGGCACTAAGCAACTGAGCAAAACACTATCTCTAAATAAAATATTTAAAATGGCTGGGGGTGTGGCTCAGTGATTGAGTGCCCCTGGGTTCAATCCCCAGTACCAAAAATAAATAAATAAAATAGAATAAGTAAAAATTCAAACGGAAAATGTGGAGACATCTAGTTACATGAAGAACTGAACACCCATGCAGGCTCTTTCAAGAAACTAAGAGCCCCTAAAAGAGAAGACTTTTCCACTCCCCATCTCTATGTCCACATGAATGATGAGAGTCACTGCCTCACTGTCCAAAAAGTTAGGCAGACTTGTCCCTGACCACAGGTATAATCTGGAAGTGGCCTGGTCCTAGTGTACTTCTTGTCATACTTCTATATGCAGAGTCTTCAGAGCTCTGTTGAAATGCAGGAAGGCAGGTGAAAAGTATAGTAAATGTGGTTGGTGACTGTACTCTGCACATTGCATTTAGCATTGTCCCTACAAGGAGTGCTTCCAAGAGCAGAGCAAGAGGTGGACTCATAATGGTTTAAGAGAATTCTCTAACATGAGGAAGAATAACTCTCAAAATGATAGCCAGACTGTGATGGCTTTCCCTTAAAGCCAGGAACAAATGGATAACCCTTAACAATATAACCCTACTCTATCACTCAACCAAGAAAGAGAAGGAAGGATAGCCATGAGAAAGAAGGGAAAAGCATTCGAAATTCGAAAAGACATATTTGTCTTAGCAATAAATACATAGAAAATAAAATACACTCCACGAAAAATAGCAATACAATTAATAAAATACATAGAAGTAAACTTAACAGTTGGCTGGGTCTTTATTTTTAACAATGGTCTGCTTTCTTACTTAATAATCTACTTGAATAATTAAAGAAATACCTTCAGGCAACAGAACAGTTATTGCCAAGATTCTCCCCAAACTAATTTCTAGGTAAAATGTGATTCTAACAAAATTTAAAACAAGAGGGTTATATTTAGAAACTTGTCAAATAGATTAAGTTCATCTGAAAGATTAAAGGACCCTAAAAAGTCAAGGAATTTTTGAGAAAATAAATACAATAATGCCAGTAATTGTGCTACCAGTGTTCATTCAAAATTATGACAACTAAAATGGTTTGGTTCTGGAAATCCATATGTAGCCAAATAAAATTAAACCTTTATCTCTCACCCTGCACAAAACTCAACTCAAAGTGAATCAAAGACTTAGACACTAGACCAGAGACCCTGCGCCTAATAGAAGAAAAGTAGACACAAATCTTCACCATATCAGCTTAGGAACTGACTTCCTTAACACCACTCCTAAAGTGCAAGAAGTAAAATCAAGAATCAATAAATGGGATGGATTCAAACTAAACAGCTTCTCAGCAAAGGAAACAATCAATAAAGTAAAGAGAGAACCTACATAATAGGAGAAATTCTTTACCACTAGATAGAGCACTAAACTCCAGGATATATTTTATATATATCTCAAAAAACTTAACTCCAAAAAAAAATAACCCAATCAATAAGTGGGCTAAGGAACCAGACAGAAGAAACACAATTGATCAACAAATATAAAAAATGTTCAACATCTCTAGCAATTAGAGAAATGCAAATCAAAACTACACTGTGGTTCCATCTTACACAAGTCAGAATGGCAATTATCAAGAATATAAGTATTAATAAATGTTGGCAAGGATGTGGGGGGAAAAGTACACTCACACTTTGCTGGTGGGACTGCAAATTGGTGCAGCCAAATTAGAAAGCAGTATGGAGATTCCTTGGAAACCTGGGAATGGAACCACTATTTGACCCAGCTATCCTACTCCTTGGTTAATACCCAAAGTACTTAAAATCAGCATACTGTGGTGACTCAGCCACATCAATGTTTATAGCAGCTCAGCTCACAATAGCTAAACTATGGGACCAACATAGGTGCCCTTCAACAGATGAATGAATAAGAAAATGAGGTATATATACACAATGGAATATTACTCAGCCTTAAAGAAGAATGGAATGATAGCATTTGCAGGTAAATGGATGGAGCTGGAGAATATCCTACTAAGCAAAATAAGCCAATCCCAAAGAACCAAAGGCCGAATGTTTTCTCTGATATCAGATACTAATTCACAATGGAGTATATTTATGGAAAAATAGAGGTATTTTGGATTAGATAGAGGAGAGTAAAGGAAGGGAAGGGGATGTGGGGGTAGAAAGGACAGTAGAATGAATAGGACATTATTACCCAAAGTACATATATGACTACACAACCAGTGTGATTCTACATCATGTACAACCAAAAGAATGAGAAATAATACTCCATTTATGCATAACGTGCCCAAAACTTATCTACAAAAATGCTCATAGAAATGAACCATCAAAATGCTCAGTGATAAAATATTCACTATATACAGATCTATATAAGGAGAGAGTATGCCATCATTAAAAAATGATATTGTGAAAGATAACATGTTCTGGGAAAATACTCAAGATCAATTGCTGAGTATTAAGATGGAGCTCAGGGCACATGTTGAGTCTGATACTGCTTTCGTAAAAATTACATTTTTACATATGTGTTACAAAGACTGAAATTATAGATGATTTAAATTTCCTTCTTTTTGTTCTGTAAATTTCTAAATTGTCTTTGATTTATGTAATCAAACTTATGTGATTACAAAAAAATTACATGATTAAAAAAGAAAAGATGAGGTAGCTGGTAGAGGAGCTCGTCATACGAGGAAAAGGTTAGACATTTTAGGACTGGGGGTGCAATTCCATGGTGCACACTTGCCTATCTGGGAGAGGCCCTGGATTCAACCTCCAGTACAGAAAGAAAGAAAAGAAAGAAGGAAGGGAGAGAGGGAGGATCAGAGGGAGGGAAGGAGTAGAAGGGGAGGGAGGAGAGAGAAGAAGGAGAGCAAAAGAGAGAGGAAGGAAGGAAAGAGGGAGGGACTGAGGGAGGGAGGATACCATTAGTATAAAGGCCAAGGATTCCCCATCTAGGTCTTCCTCAGCAGTGAGGTCCTGACCACTGTGCCCTCCTTAGCCTGCTTCTCTACTGTCCTTGGTCCTGAGACCTATTCCTAAGAGGTCTAGGACCTTACCTGGAGAGGTCTCCAAAACTCTCCTAATTCACCCACACAACAGTCCACCTGCTCTAGGACTTCTGGCCACCTGAGACTCATATGCCAAGTTGAGTTATCATTTTTACTTTCACTTTTAAGAATAGAACAAATTTGTCATTTAATGAAAGACTTAAATAAATATCATATGCCATGTATTTTATTCTTGTTGCAAATTTAGCCAATTCCCCTCAAATGTGTTTCTGCCTTCAGTAGCATTTGTCCAAAATAAACTTCTTTAGTACTATTTTCTTTCATTCATTCCTTTTTTATTGTTTTATTTTAACAATGGGAAATAAGATTTCTGTGACCTAACAAAGGTTAACAAGTATTAACAAATAAGATTTCTGTGACCTTGGGTGCCAGGAGGCATCTGAGTGCCATGTATTTCAAATCCCATCCTGGTCACTCCTTTACAGGAATAACACTGAAGCTCAGAGAAGATAATTTCTTACTATCCCAGTCAGTTGATGGCTGAATCTTTTCTCTGAATTAGGCACCACTTCTGCGCTCTGAACTGTTCATTTCTCTTCCGCTTTAAGTGGCTCCTCGGCTAGAATCTTCCACCAGCTTGTCTTCTGATTGCTCGTCTAATTGGTTAGTCTCAAAGTCTTTTTTTTCTCCTGCTATGAAAAATCTTTGCTGTGATGTGCACAAGAAACTAGATAGCCATGACCACTGATGCTGAGTTTTCAATGACTGAATGACAACCTGGATTAAATACCTGGGTACCACAAAAAGAAAAGGCGCGGGGGGGGGGGGAGCTTCTTTCTACATGGTCCCCTTTCCTCTGCAAAGGAGTTGGAATCATGTGTAAAGAGTGAAGAGGGAGCCAGGTGTGATGATGAATGCCTCTAATCCCAGTGGCACAGGAGGCTGAGACAGGATCACACATTCAAAGCCAGCCTCAGCAAAAACAAGGCACTAAGTAAGCAACTCAGTGAGACCCTGTCTCTAAGTAAAATACAAAATAGGGCTGGGGATGTGGCTCAGTGGTCAAGTGGCCCTAAGTTCAATCTTTGGTACCCTGACAAAAATTAAATAAATAAAAAAGAGTGAAGAGGGAGGAGTGAGGGGCAAGGGATTTGAGCCCTCATCATACTCACCTCCATTTATCATCTCCATCAGGGTCAATTCTGTTTGACATTAACAACCTGCATCCCATGAGAAGTGACTGTTCTTAGAAAAGGCAATGGTGGCCCTTGAAGTTTGCCTGGAGCTCACCCACACAGCAAGTGGCAAAGACAGACTCACCTGTAGAACCTTAGAGAACTGTCCTGTGTCCAGACACCTATGCCTAGTGGCTTTTTATGCAATTATCTTTCATTTTTCCTCCTTCTGCTGGTTATAAATATCAGTGTATACATTATCTTTCTTAACTTTATTCTCAATCTCATATAATCTCCTTCCAGAATTGTGAGTTCCTAATTCTACTTTCCATTTTCCTTCTTGAAATTTTGCCACTTTTCTGATTGTTCAACCTGCTTTCATCTTTACCTTCTCACTACCCTCCTCTTTTGAAGATATTCTTCACAAATACTATTTTTTACTTAATCTGATCATCTTATGTATGATGTTGTTTGGTAACAATTTTACTGAGATATAATTCATGTGGCATACAATCTACCCATTTAAAACATTAAATTCCATGGCTTTTAGTACAGTCATAGTTAATGTGACCATCCATACAATCCATTTGAAAATATTTTCATCACCACTGCAAAAACCCCAGCCATTATTAGTCCCTATTCATTTCCCCACATTCCTTATTCTCAGGCCACAAGTTACCTATGTCCATCTTTATGGGTCTGCCTATTGGGGACATTTCATGTAAGTGGAAACATATGAAAAGACTGGCCTCTTTCACTCAACATAGTGTTTTCAAGGTTAATCCATGTCCTAGCATGTGTCAGTATGTCATTCCTCTTTATTACTGAATAATATTCTGGTCTATGGATATATGTTTTATTTATACATTTATCAGTTGATGGACATTTGGATTATTTCAATTTGGGGTCATTATGAGTAATGCTCCTATAAATATTCAAGTGCAAGTTGTTTTGTGGACAAAAGCTAAGAATGGAATCAATGGGTCATATGGTAACTCTACATTTAGCCACTTGAGGGCAGACAGACTGTTTTCCAAAGTGGCTGCATCATTTAAATCTTTTATTTTTATTTTTTCCTTCTTATGTGAATATTTTTTAAATTGAGAAAAATTTCATATGTTTGTAATGTGTGATATGATGCTTTGGAATATGCATTATGTATATGTATTATGGAATAATTAAATTAAACTTACTAACATATCCATCGTCTCATATATTTGTCTTTTTTTGTGGTGAAAACACTTAAAATTGACTTTTACCAATTTTCAAATATATAATGCATTGCTATTAAGTCCTGTTTGTCCATTTTTTCTTATGTTGCTGGTGATTTTGTTGTCTTATCAAGGAAACCACCAAGTCACAGAGGTTAATGTACATATGACCTTGTGAAAGTGTTGCACTTTAACTCTTTGATTTATTTTTTAGTTATATAATATGAGGTAGGAATTCAATTTATTCTTTTAGATATAAATATACAGTTGTCCCAGCATCCTTCGTTAAAAGAATTTTCCTCATTAAATTTTCTTGTCAGAAGTCAATAGACCACAAATATGAAAATTTATTTCTGTACTCTCAACTCTATTCCATTGACCAGTCCTTATGCTCTAAGTCGATCCCCATTGACTCTAGTCCATTGACCAGTTCTCAAAATCACACTATCTCAATGACTATAGTTTGAAGCAAGTTTTGAAATCATTAAACGTGAATCTGCCAATCTTGTTCTTTTTTCAAGAATGATTTGGTTACTCTGGATCCCTTGATTTCTTACAAATTTTAGACTTAGCTCATTAATTTCTGCAAAGAAGTCAGCTAAAGTCTTGGTAAAGATTGTGTCAAAACCACGTATCAATGGGGCTGGGGTTGTGGCTCAGTGGTAGAGTGTTCAGCTAGCATGTGTGAGGCACTGCATTCAATCCTTAACACCATATATAAATAAATAAAATATTGTGTCCACCTACAACTAAAAAATAAATAAAAATAAAACTGTATATCAAGTTGGGATTTATTGCCATCTTAACAATAAATCCTTCAATCATAAACAAAGGTTGTCTTTCCATTTATGTTTTTAAATTTTATTTTAACAATATCTTATAGTGTTTAGACTATATAAGTTTTACATTCCTTTCATCAAATTTGTCACTAAGTATTTTATTCTCTTTTTAATGTTACATTAAACCCAATTGCTTTCTTAATTTTCAAAGTGTTCATTTCAATGTAGAGAAATGCAACTGAATTGTTATTGTATTAATGTAAATGCAATATTGAAGTTGTACCATGAAAATATGTTGAACTTGTTTATTACTGTTGGCTATGCCTTTCTGACTTGTATTTCCTAGTCTATTTTATCTACAATTAATATAATCTTCTTTTTGATTCTTCTTCTTCAGTAATTTCATTTAAAATCTATCTATAAAAGGAGACCAAGACAAATTAAATAGGCCAATGTGAAAAGTAAACTAAAGGAACCTAAAGTATTAAAACTTTAATAGAGACAGAAGTAACCCAAACTGCATAGCTATTGCTGGTAAAATCAGGATTATATTTGCCTTAAAATTTTCTAAAGTCAAATTTATTTCTAATTAATGATATTTGAAGAAAATATAGAAATAAAAGTGAGTGCTTTTCATTCCAGTGGAAATGTTTATTTCTTTGATAGCAAAAGAATGGGTCCTCTTTGAAATTGTGGCTTATTTCCAACAAAGAGACCAGTTTCTTCTACCTTAGTACATTCCCTAATGGTGATATTTCCAGGATTCTAACAATAAATTTGCCATCTTCAGAAAACTCCCAAGGGGCTAGGCAAAAATGAAATTGTGGCCATGCTGAATTTACTTCCAGCCACATGTGAACATTGTCAGACGCTTGAATTGACAGGACCTGATCACTTTCAGCATCTGCCACCCTCATTGGCCTTAATTCTCTTCTTGGTATCATCTGAAAGCCATGTCAGCTCTCATACTCCTCAGACAAATGTACATATAAGATGCAATTAGCTCCAGACAGCTGGAATAATTGAGGAACTGTAATGAAGAAATCAATGCAATTGAGTTGTACAATGCAATGCAGTATCAATAATGGATGACTACATGTCACACAGGTCTGAAGAGAATACTGATTCTAGTGTATCATGAGGAGCAATTTCTAATGCCAAATGAGGTGGAGAATGTGGATACTCATAAACTTTCCCATACACTTTCAACTTTTGTACTGAGATCATTGAAACTGATTTACTGGGAGTCTCTGAGACATTTCCAAGTTTATGAAAGGAAGATTAAATTCATTTGTCATAAAGGCAAAATAAATGGGATCTTAATTAAATATATAAACTCAACAGATTAAAATGCACAGCTACTATTTATCTGTGCCGTAGAGTCAGTGTTGCCAAGCAACTCTATGTCAAAAGTTGTTAAATTACTAACTTACAACTCATTCCCTTGATTAAGTCAAATTTGTAACATTTTGTAAACAGGAGTCCTGGTGTGTATGTACATTATTTAAGAAACATACATAAAGAACACTTGAGGAGGCTCTTCTCTAGGGTCTTTTCATCTCCTAATGGCAAGACTAGTAAGACTTCCTCTAGAAACTTCCAAGTTTAGGTCAAAGCCATCAAGCAGCAAAAGGAGATGAAAAGCTGCATTGAATCCATTTTAATTCCCTCCCTCACTTTCTCATTCCCATTCTCCTCTGTTTCACACATTGTGTCGTATAAGCCTAAGAGTCTTTGGAGATATATGGAACAAATATGAAGTGAATAGTCTCTATAAATAAGAAGGTATCTCATATGTCTCCTCTTTTCAAATCAATCTCTTTCTCTTCCATCAATCTATTTTTCTATGTATTTCCTCACTTCAGTTCCACTGTCATTAATTTCTTACATACCTCTCCAGAGTACAAATTCAAATATACATCTAATTTCCCATTCTCCCTCTTTTATATAAAAGGCAGAATAGTATCCACAGTGTTCTGTACTTTGTTGTTGTTGACTCTCTAATTCAGCAAGAAGATTTATCTATTTTCAACCCTTAGAGGCAGAGTATTCCATCTTAGAGATGCACCACCATATTTTCAAAATTTTAACCTCTCTTTGTTTGATGGGCATTTTAATCATTTGTAATATTTTGACATTACAAGTTTAGAACTGCAATGAGTGATTTAGTATGTATGTTATTTTGTATAGGTGCCAGAGTATCTGTGGGATGCATTCCCAGAAGTGAAATTGCTGGATGAAGGAGAAAGCACATTCATAACTTAGATATGCCCCATTATCTTCCTGAAGGAGGAAAATGCATCAATTTCTCCTCCTGCCCAGAGGCATAACAAGGGCATAGAGATATGGGAAGCCTGCCCCCAGTGCAGGTAAAAGAGATGCAATGTCTATATAAAATTTAGGAGCCAGCAGCAGGCATTGGAGATGTAGCTCAGTGGGAGAGCACTTGCTTATCATGTGCAAGGTCCTGGGTTCCATACCCAGAAATAGAAAAAAAAGCCAATAATAAAATCAATGAAAATCAGTGTGCTTCTTATTGACACCCTGAACTAAAAATTCTACAAACGTGGCTTCCTCCTATGTTAGTCAGATTATCATTGCTGTGACCAAAGTACCTGGGGATAACAACCTAGTGAAGGAAAAGTTTTATGGGGATCATGGTTCCAGAGCTTTAGACTATGGTCAGCCCACAGTATTGTTCTGGGTCCAAGATGAGGCACAACATCGTGGCACACAACGAAGGAAGAGGAGTGCTATTCATGGCTGCCAGGAAGCAGAGAGAGAGGAAAGGAGCCACAGAGAAGATGCAACCTTCCAGGGCATGCCCCAAAAGACCCATCTTATCCAGCCACTCCCCACCTTGTCTTCAGTTACCACCCAGTCAATCCATTCTAGTTTGAATGGACTGGTTAAGTTTCACCTCTCATAATCTAAAATTTCCTCTCCTCTGAACATTTCTGCATTATTAACACAGAAGGTTTTGGGGAACACCTCATATCTAAACCATAATACCCCTCAAAATCCTTGATTAATTTCCATTCTAAATAATTGCTGTAGTTACTTTGGGGTTATACCAACCTACATGTCATTATCGCATTTTAGCTTCAGGGAAGTTAATTTGGAGAAGTCTTAGTCATGTGGGTGGCCCTCTTTGGACTTGATTCTATATTCATGTTTTACAGTAAGAGCAGAAAGGTTCTGAAATCAAAGTGCACAGGTCCACAGCAGCTTGCTTCAAGCTCACTTCAAGTCTTCAGACCCCATGGTCCTACACATGCCTGCTTTTAAAAGTAGATTCAAAATGGTCAGGATAATGCAATGAGTATAAAGAAGAAATGGAACACTAGTTACCTATTACCTGAATTCTGCCCTTCTGTGTGACCATGGAAGCTTCAATTAAGCCTTAGAAAAAGTTAAGGATTAAAAAGAAAAGCCTCAATGGTTTTATTTACTACTGTGACATAGCAATATGTGGACTAAAAATGTTAATGAAATTAACTTTTGCTTTCTGTACCGTAATATTCACCTTTTTTTTTAACCTTTTTACCTTCCTTACTGGTATGATTGATTATGTAAAGGAAATTCAAGAACAACAACAACAAAAAAAAAACACATTTCTTTGCTGACCATAATCATAGACCTTTGCTTTATTTCATTTTTACTGAAAATAATTCATATGTATAATAATTCATAAATGATGCATAATAACTCACATATATAGAGGAGGGAATATTTAAAGTTATCTGCTTTGGCTGTAAAAAAAATACACCTTCTATCTACTCTTCCCCAGCTAAGTATCAGGGCTATATCAGTCACCTTAACATTGAGTTGTGTCATGTAAGTTTTGAAATGTAGCTCAGTGGTGGAGCATTTGCCTCGCATGTACAAGGCCCTGGGTTTAATCCCAAGTATTGAAAAAAAAATGTGTCTTGTAGCATTCGGCCCTCTGCCCACCTGGATGAACATTGAAAAAAATGGGATTTGTTTTCTATTTTTCCTATGATGAATGTTATGGTTTGAACTTGTGTTGTCCCCCTGTATTAATGAAGGGTTGCTCAGAGATGAAATTAGTGGATTGTGAGGCTGTAACCACATTAGTCTGTCCTAGTTTGAATGAACTGACTGGATGGTAACTGTAGGCAAGTGGGGCATGGCTGGAGGAGGTGGGTCACTGAGGCGCGTCCTGGAAGGGTGCACCTTCCCTGTGGCCCCTCACTCCTCTGCTCCCTTACTCTTGTGAGCCGCTTTCCTCCACCACACCCTTCCCCATGATGTGCTGCTTCATCAGCTGACCATGGACTAAACATCTGGAACTCTGAGCCCAAATAAACTTATGCTCCTCTAGGTTGTTCTTGTTGAATATTTTGGTCATAGTAACACAAAGCTGACTAACATAGTGAATGAGAGCAAGCACTTATTCACATATTGAACAGCCTTTTGCATTTCCTCTAGTTTACTAAACTTGAGACACTAGGCTTTTTAATTCTTGAGTTGTTTCCTCTCGTTTTCTTCTGGATAAGTTTCACTTTCAGCTGTCTGAGCACCAAATGAAGTCCTAGTTCATCTTCTCCCTTGTTGGACACTCCACTTCTATTAATACAGCCTCAGTATCCACTATTAGCAGCTTGTTCAACTGTTGGCTAATACTGAATTTAGAGTCAACCTAACCCCTTAATTCCACTGAATAATGAGCTTGCTTAGTTATTATATCTACATTTCTGTATGTGAGCAATCAACTCTTTGAACCCAATCAAGAGTGTATGGTTGTTTGAACATTTGGTTTCATTAAATTTATAATATTGTTCCAGCTTGTTGAGATTATTTTAACTTTTGCCTCAGGCATCTGTGGCAGCTTCTAAGGCAAATTTGAATAATCAGAATCATCTATCCTCATTCTGACCATTTAAAAAAATTGGACCATAAATGGCAAAACCAGAACCTTGGGGCCTGTTAGGAGATGATTCCATCAGCTGGCATTCTCCCACTTGTGAACACTGCACAGGAATGGCCCTAACACATTTTTGGTGCTTTACCATCATTTAGGAATAAATAGATGGTTATTAGAGAAAATTTAGAAGATATAGGAAAATATGAAGTAAAAGGTAGAACAACCCCCTCCAGAAAAGACACGGCTAACACTTTAGTGTTCTCATGATATGCACCTATGCTGTTTAATTCAGTAACTATTAGCTATGTGAGCTATGAACCACCTGAAAATATGGCTTGCCCAAACTGAAATGTGGTATAAGTGTAAAATACACACTAGAGTTTAAAGACAGCATAACAGAATACAATATCTAGTTAATATTAATTTATTACACATTGAAATAATATTATTTTGATGTTAGGCAAAATATATTAATAAAATAAACTTGAATTGCTTCTTTTGACTTTTTAAATTTTTATGACTTTTTTCTCTTGACAATTTTTTTCAATTTTATGCATTATATAGTAGTGAGGATCGTTTTGATATGTTCATAAATGCATATAACATAGTTTCTTCCATTTCAATTCCCAATACTAATCCCTTTCCACCCTTCCCCCATACCCTGACCCCCTTGATCCCCTGATTCCTCTGGTCCCCTGATCCCCTTCCTCCACTGTATTGATCTTCCTTCTATTTGTTTATTTTTAATTGATGCATTATAGTTATAAATAAAATTGGAAGTCATTATGGTATATTCATGCACTTATTATAATTTAGTCAACTTCATCCTCCAGTTCTTCCTCTTTTTCCCCTTCTTCCTCCTTCTTGGTCCCCGTTTCTGCTCTACTGCTCTCCCTTCTCTTTTGGCATGATTTACATTTTTTATTCTTTTATTTTTCTTTGATTTCTACATGTGAGAGAAATATTTCACCCTTGACTCCCTGGGTCTGGCTTATTTCACTTAGCATGATGTTCTCCAGTTCCATCCATTTGTCATTCTCCTTTATGGTTGATTACAACTCCATGGTGTATAGGTACCACATCCTCTTTATCCATTCATCTGTCAACTGCACCTAGGCTGATTCCATAACTTGGCTATTGCGAATTGTGCTTCTATGGACACTGGTACAGACAAATGATCTACCACTCTCAAAAAAGAAATTATCTTTTTAATTTTTAAAGTAAAACCAATTGTCTTAGCAATGGATTGTGTCACTACACTGTAGCATGTCTGCCAATCTGATTGAACATTGAAAAATGTCTTCTCAGTGTTGCTTTGTTTTAGATTCCTCTAATGTTGGTTGAGGATGAAAATTTAAAATTACTAATGTTGGAGACACCTCTATTGTATATTCTCTTTTTTTTTTTCAATGCTGACAATTGAACCCAGGGCTTTATGCATATTTGGTGACTGTTTTGTCCCTGAACTATAGGCTCAGCCCTATTTTCTGTGTGTTAACCCTTCTTGGTTTGATGATATCTGAGAAGTCCTGAAGGAGCTTGACATGGATGGGAGCATCCACATACTTTTTTAGCCATGAATCTATGCAGAACTCTGTAGGAAAGCACCTTGCCACCATCTTAGTCCTTGAGACTCTGGTAGACCTGAATTCACACATGGCTTAGAGATACGACAGTCATCCAGGCCTGGCCAATTGACATAGTCCACTCTTCAATCAGCCTGGGCATGTAGACAGAGGAGACAATTAGAGCCATTCTCTGTACTTCTACAACTGCTGGGAAAGAAACAAATTATTTCTGTTGGCATGACCCACAGAATAAAATTCTGATCTTCTAGTGACCATTGCTAACCATGCACAGAATGACTGCATAAGAAAGAAGTCAGCAAAGAAGACACAGATGGGGACAGGCCACCTTTTTAGTTTACCTGAGTATAGCTCTTCCTAAAGTTGGCAGCCTCTGACTTTTTGCGTTATAAGAGTCAATATATTCTCTTCTTTTTTTTCCTGCTCTATCCCCATATTTATTTAGAATATACATATATACAGATCAAAAATCATTTATTATAGGAAAATATGTTGTATTTTCAATTTAAAATTAGTAATTTATAATATTGTATCTTAAATTTTAAGATCCAAAAAGTAGTTACTGCAAAATGTGCATTTGATCCTTTTGATGCAAGAAAACTATAAAATGTAAAATCAAGAATCAACTGTATATGCAGTGACACTCCCCCAAATTCTACCCAGTTAAGGAGGAGAAATGTTACTATATTTATATAATTGAATAATATGAGTTATTAATTATTACATTTTCAAGCTGGGGACAGAGGCCCATGCCTATAATCCTAGCAACTTGGGAGGCTGAGGCAGGAGGGTCACAAGTTTGAGGCCAACCTCAGCAACTTAGCAATATCCTCAATTTAGATCCTGTCTCAAAAAACAAAAAGGACTAGAGGTATATCTCAGTGGTAAAGGGACCCCTAGCTTCAATACTCAGTAAAAAAAAAAAAATCCATTTTCAAATGTTTTCAACAACTCTGAGTTAAAAATTCATAAGCTTTATAGATAGCATGAAGTATGCACACAGAATAGATCCAGACACAAGCAGTATAGATAGAGCCAATGAAAGGCAAAGTAGACCTCTGAACTCATGCTGACATTTTCAGCAGCTTCTATCTCTGCTAATAACATCTAATAACTGCCTAAAATACAATAAAATATTAGAACACTTCAGTTTTTCCTCAGTTGTATCATCAGCAGAGCAGTTGGCTTGGGTGGGTGCATGAGAAGAAAAAATTCCCAAAATTCATGTTTTTATTAGTTGCAGCAATTAATAACATAAGCAAAATAATAATGAATGGGAGTGATCTCAATTTAAGACCTGGCCCATTGCCGTGTTCTCTTACCAGCTGAAACATTTGGCTCCACACAAAAACCTCATAGGATATAAACTAGCCAGGACTTTTCAGATTGCAAGTGACAGAAACTCAACGGAAATGAAATTAAGGGTCAAAAACAGGTGGAGAATAGAATATATTGATTCTTGTAACTGAAATGTCCAGAGGCTCCCAACTTATAAATTTATGTATACACATGGAGTTCTGGTGATTCAGTAAGAATTTAATCCCTTAATTTGTCTGTTTTATCTGTAATACACGATAGCACTGTGATAAAATCTCCCAGTATTAATAAGGGCAAATATAATGGGTGACTTTGAGAAGGGCTTTTATTCTTTCTTATTCTCTATAAGCTTTCAACTCCCAAAATCCCAAAGAAACATGACTTCAGTAAAAACCTAACTTGTTCTGCTTTAAGATAAATCCCCAGTCTTTCTTCCAACCAAACTGCTATTGTAAAAACCTTTCCATATGGATAATTTGAAACCTACTGCAAATGTGATTCTGGTAAATTGTTTTAAAATCCTTGAAGAAATAGTTTCTTTCATTGCTTATACTTTAAGCAATGTGGAAGATTTTAGTTTCTCTTTGCAAGCTAAATAAGTTGGGCTTGAACTATGTTTTATTCTAATTTATATATAGTTTTATGCCTGTTATACCTTTTATTGATCACAATGCCTCTCAATTTCAATGACTTTTCCCCATGTATAGGGACACACAATGTATGGGCTACCATTTTATTCTCTCTCAACTCCCCATATACCTTTCATTGTTCTGCTTTGTTTTACTGGAAACTAACCCCATAAATGTGATATATGGTATGTATTTGATACTGCTACTTGAATGACAAATTTTTTCTATAACTTAAATATTGCCCCTCAAACTCAGTGATTCTATTCCATCAAAATGATCAATATTATCTGACTCCATGTAATAATGCCTTTGTTATTACTATAACAACCTTTGTAGTCACTAACTACAGTCTTCCATCGATTGAATAATCAGTAAATGTTTTCTGAGGCCCTTATATTTGTACAGTATTATTTAGGGAAAGGATCATAAATTAATTCATTATGAAGTACTTGCAATTTGCCAGGTTTTAGCCTAGGAATGTGAATACACAGGTGAAGGCAAGTGTGCATTTGTAGGAAGATGGATATAGGGATGAAGGCAGGAATGTGCTTCTGAAGGCAAGTATGCACCTCTGGGAATGTGGGTACAGAGATGAAGGCAACTTTGCACTCTGACAGCCCCTGGGAAGGTGGGAGGGAACCTAAATGCTCTGCAAGATCCTTTTTAGCAGTGGAAACAAAGAGCAATGCAAAGAAGGAAGAAAAGGGAAGTTTTCCTGCTACAGGAACTTTCCAGCCTCCTGCCCACCCTGGAGGTGGACTGCTCCTCATCTTTGGTGTTCTTTGAGACCAGCACGGTGCCCATCAGGGAGCAGGTTCTTGGCATCATCAGTAATTCAATATGTGAGTGGAGCTCGAACTCAAGCCATAAATAAAAGCTACAATAATTGTCACACTATAAACCTGTTTCCACTCACTGGGGAAATAGGACTTGAATCTTTCCAGAGAGGAGTGCTCAATACCTTCAAGTAGGGACACACCAATTATGTCTCAGAAAATTCTCAGTTCTGCACCATGCTTTGGAAACTATTTCTATCACTGAGTCATATGAACAAGGAAAGTAGCCTAGTCAGGCATTTAGTGACAGAGGATGGCAGGCAAAAGGGGACAGAGTAATTTATGTTGCATAGTCCTTCATTCCTTTAGACCAGTGATTTCAGAATCAAGGAGTAAGGCCAGAGGTAGTGGCACACACCCATAAACCCAGCAAACTGGGAGACTAAGCAAGGAGCATCACAAATTGGAGGCCAGCCTCAGCAACTTAGAGAGACCCTGCCTCAAAATACACAATAAATGGACTGGGGTTGTGGGGATGTAGCTCAGTGGTAAAGTGCCCCTGGGTTCAATCCCCAATACCAAAAAAAAGGAAGTAATAACTTGGAAAGCAATTGAGTTAGGAAATGAAAAGTGTAAAAGAAATGATTTGTGCCTGAATGAGAGTGATTCATCGGCTGCAATTTCATTTTTAATTTCCAGTAAGCTTGCCTAATCTCACTTCCTCTGCTATCAACTGAAATATTAAGTGTAATTTCATCACATTTATTCCTAGTGATATTAAATAAAACTGAAAGCTCAATGACACCTTAGTATGCACATAGAGTGTGGACTGCAGACTAATAAGCCTAATTTAAAGGAACTCAGGTCATGGCATTTATTTTTAATTAAGTAAAAAAGAACTTGGAGGTATTCTCTTGAGCAAATGCATCTCCTTTAAATAGACCAGTAACCACTCCAGCAGGATGCTATAAAAATCCATACCTCTGAAAAGCTGACACTTTAATTTCTAATTAAATCTAATTTAATTTCTAAATTCATTTCTACCTAACTTACACTTAATTTCTACTTAACTTATACCATAATTTCTAATTCTGTGGTCAATAACGTACAAACATCAGGCTGAGAGATGACCTAAATGGAAAATCACAGGATACTTAAATGTTATAACTGAGCTATCAGTACATCCCCTGCCTCACTTCATAGAGGGAAGATAGAGACTGGGACTGGGTGGAAAAAGTGACTGACCCAAAATGGATAGCACCCGGCTCTGCAAAACCAGACAAGATGAGAAGAAGAAAAAAAATAAAGCAGCAGCAACAACTGGAAAGAACAAGACACTCCTTTCAAACAAAAGTAAGAACAAAACTTCTAGTTCAAATTCCAAAATGTTTTGTTAAAGATTAGTTGTTAAAGCACTTCAAGAAGAATGTGCCTCTCCAAATCATTTATTTCATCTGAGGATATTTGTCTTCCTCCTTCGATACTCTCAAGCATGAATTTAATAACTTTACCCTAAAACAAATAGGCCCATAAAGCTCAAAGGACAGGAGAGATAGTACAATCCACAAAGTCCAATAAGATCATTAATTATTTTGCTGATCACTGAGCACTGATCCTCTGAGTTGCTTGAAAAATTATGGGCTAAAAGCCCATCAACATGTCCTGTGTCATTAGAATCCATTATCCACACGCTGAATGCATATGGGTCCTCAGTAGATGGTCTACCTCCGGTCCCTTGTCACCATCGCTGAACAGTGTTTGGAGTGTCTGTTGCATCTGAGCCTCTGCACATGCTCAAGGCCTCAGGATCTGTCCATGTGTCTTGACTCTAGTCACATCTCTGCCTGGTCTTCAGTGGGACTCCTACCTCCTGGTCCAACATTCATCTCAGACTCTCTTAAATAAATCCCCCATCCCAGGCCCCAGAAAAACTTTTCCTTAATACTCTGTGAGCACCCCAGAAGGGGGAGTCTGTCCCTCCACTCCACACTCCATAATGACCTTCTTCTACCCCAGCCCTGTCCTCAAGTCATAAATACATAGATACCAGAGTGAATTATCAGAGATGTTCTTGTGAGCCACCTCTTATTTTACATTTTCCTATAGGATGGATATTACAACCATAACCTGGTGATACCTGATGGTTTTAGAATATCTCACCGATAGAGGTACCAACCGTTAAAAGTTGTCAAATGGTCTTTATTCGCAAACAACTTCAAGGTATTTGGGGGGAAAAAATAAGAGAACCAGAGAAGAGAGGATGTCTGAATAATCATGTGGATTCTGCCAGGAAGCACTCAACACCAAACACACAAATTTTCCCTCTTTAAGTCACAGACAAGTCCCCCCGGCGCCCCCACATTGCAGTTGTGCCAGGGCAGTGGGATAGGATGCAGACAGGCCAAAGAAAGTGCCCAGAGGCAGTGTGAACAATATATGGTTTGTTGAGGAAAGCTCACAAGAGATCAGTGACTGCTCCAAGAAGAGCTCAGTGGCAATGGGCTGACAGGACCTCAGTCCCTCATGGTGTTTTTCCATCTCCCTCTCAGTATGTTGTCCAATGGCGGTCAGCAGGATGAGTAACACATACCCTTTCCACGGTGTCCTCAGATCTGTGCCTGTCCTCCCAACTCAGAAAGAAGTATTATATGTTAGGCTGCAGAAGCAATGACATCATCATCATTATCTTACTTAGTTTGCTAGTCTGACCAGCATCCCAAGGAGCAACTGTCCCAGTGTTCGTGCAAGCAAGTAGTTTTCTACAGATAACACTAACTTGCCCTAGTTCCCAGTGTACATAAGAGAAAGCCAGTGGCCTTTAAAATAATATGTATCTGGACTTTCCAGCCCAGAATTCCTCTCATTGTTCTCTTAACTTGGCTAGGTTCTGGGGAACAGAAAGCGGGTATTCAGGAACATAGTGTCCTACTGTTCCCCTTTGCTTTAGGGATGATGATACCTTCATGGTTTGATGGTAGAAGTAGATATTCTAGTACAACACAAGTGAGAAAAGACAAGCCCACCCCTCGTGGTACTAAATAGAGAAGAGTGAATAACAAGAGAAACTCAGTTGGAGAAATCTGCACAGTGGAGACAGGCCACTTTTGTTCTTGGAATCATGATCAGGGAAGCTACTGAACCAAAAGACTGAGAATGTCCTGGAACCAGATTGTCAGTTCTGAGACCACAAACATGAGTCAATTTGGCAAGCAGGAACAGGAAACACAGGTGAAAGAATCATGAAGAATAAGGAGGATGAAATAAGCCAAGAGCCAGGGCATGATCAGAATGTGGCTATGCTAGCACTTCAGCTGGCTGAGAGGAGGCAAAGTCCCAAAGGAAAAGGAATGTCCAGATCCACGTTGCAGTGTCTGGCAAGGGCCTTTGAATGATTCCTCCTCATCCACCTCTTGTTCAGGAGTAGGCTTTACTTTAGAATGGAGTAATTTTCAAAAGTAGGTTCGGTGAAAGAAAAGGTTGGGATCCTCCCTCATCCCAATGTTCGGATGGAGAACGTGCTGGGCAGGGGTTCTGTGTTCCTCAGCTCTCCACTGGCCTCTCATTTTAGGCATGTATTGAACAGCTTTACCAGTGAAGGGCACACAAACTACTTGGACCAGCATTAGGGGAATGGGTGCGGCAGTTACTACAACTACCTCAGTCTATTTGGAAGGCTACAACAAAATACCACAGGCTCATAGATGGGTTTGTTTATAAACAACAGAAATTTATTGTTCACAATTCTGGAGGCTAGAAAGTCCTAGATCAAAGTGCCAGCAGATTTGGCATCTAGCAATGCCTGTGAAAGTTAATTTTATAGAATGAAGCCAAGAAGTCATGGGGGGAAATACTCATGTGCCTGTTTCAAAAACTACCTCACTAACTCATTCCAAAACTGCAGGGTTCTAGCCTTAACTCCAGATTACAAATCCTACCTAGCAACAAGAGAGTCACCAAACAGAACTTTTCAGCTCTTGTAAGCCACTGCCAGCACCAATAAACTTTTCTTCAAAACGACTTATACCACCTCCTCTCTCCCCAGTAAAACCCTAACATTTCCTCCGATCTCTGAACATACCAGAGGCCCACCCTCGGCTGCATATATTCTGAATTGAAATTCAACTTCTTATATGTCATTCCCAAATAAATCCTTTTGTGGGGGATTTTTGTCCTCTGTAGACAAGGCCCACCTCTTGGTTCAGAGGCCACTATCTTCTGTGTTGGAAGGGACAAGAGAGTTTTCCCAGGCTCTTTAACAAAGGCACTTATCCCAGCCAGGAGGGCTTGACCTTTCTAAGGCCCCACTTCCAAATACAATCATTATGGTGGTTAGGATGTAATATGTGAATTTCAGGGGAGCATAAGCATTAAACATAGGAGCAACTGTCTGGGAATGTGGAACATGGAAACCTTGGCTCTCATGGGAAGTTGGAACCACCTGGCCTGGGTATATCTCCAGGGATCCCTGG
>NW_026000196.1:385116-412005 GCF_001458135.2 Marmota marmota marmota
GAGAGAGAGAGAGAGAGAGAGAGAGAAGGAAGGAAGGAAGAGAGAGAGAGAAAGGAAGAAAAGACAGAAAGGAAGAGAGAGAGAGAGAGAGAGAGAGAGAGAGAAGGGAGGGAAGGGAGGGAAGAAAGGGGGAAGGAAGGAAGAAGAAAAACCTGATCTCCACATCCTTTTAATGTGAAATCTCCCCTGTAATCCCAGTGACTCAGGAGACTGAGGCAGAAGGATCACAAGTTTGAGGCCAGCCTGGGCAATTTAGCAAGACTGTCTCAAAATAAAAATAAGAGCTGAAGATGTAGCTCAGTGATAGAGCACCCCGGATTCAATCCCCAGTAATACAAAAAAAAAAAGAATCTCTTGATTTTGCATGTTGTTAAGGAACTCATTAATAAAAACTGCATGAGCCTAATAAAATCATCCATGAGCTAGATGCAGCCATGGCTGCCACTGTCAGCCTGTCCTGTAAGCTATAATTTGCAATGTGTTTTAATTCAGCAAACATTTTCTTACTACTCATTTTTGCAAATTTCATTCCCCTCTCCCTGTGAACACAGATATCAGTCTCTTATCTAGAATCCCATGGGTTTTGGAGTGGGAAAAGGCAGTGCTGCCCAGAGCAGGGCTCACAGTTATTGGTTTTGTTTTTGTTTGGTTTGGTATTTTTTTTTTTGTAGCAGAACTCTCCTTTTCAAATAAAACCTTCTGTAGCACTCTAATATATAAAGCCCATAAAAGTGATAAATGAGTTCTTTTATTTCCACAGTTAAATAGATGTTTTTTCCCCTGCTGATTATAAAAATAGCACATGGTTGCTAGGGTAGGGAGGAATAAAAAATATAATATACTGTAAGGGGAAAAAGGGCTAAAGTCACTGAAATCAGATCCCCTGAATGGAACCTCATTACCTTTTCCATCATCTTCCTTTTGTGCATCTCCTTGTGTGTGTGCAAATACACATGCACATATATACACATACACACAAGTTTTCACAAATGGTCATATTCTGAATTTACTATAGATAACATTTCAAATGCTTATTTGAATTTTTTTCTTGCCCATCCCCTCCTCTCTTCTATCTTTCCCCTTTACTTTCCCACTTCTCTGTCTCCATTCCTATCTGCAACACCTGTTAAGAAACTAATGGGCTTGCCTTGCATGCACAAGGTCCTGGTATCAATCCAGCACCACAAAATAATAATAATAATAATCTAATGAGTAATTTTCCATTTCTATTTTTCTTTTTCTCTTTATATCTATGTCAATGCTTACATGTACACCTTGTATTCATCCATGTATCTGTGCACCTGTATGATGTGTCTATATCATGTGGGATAAATATTTTTTAAATCTCTAAAGTCAAATTTGGGGGATCATTGATTTTGAAAAATGATACCTGCATGCTTTCCTGCATGCTGCTTTTGTTACTGAACCTGGGCACTGGCACACAAACTAGTCTTTAACTGCACGGGCTGCCAGGGTCCTAATGCATCCATTTAGTTCACATCTCCTTTACCAACACACAGCCATGTTAATTATGGGCCACCACAAATACACTGTGATAAGCATCCTTGTACATGAGATTTTATGTCTTAGAGCATATTTTTCCCTGTGGGTAGAATCTCAGGCATGAGATAATAGGATCAAGTGTATATTGCCAATTTTAATTTTAAAATATGCTGAGAGCCATAGCCAAGTAGGAATGACGCATGGCAATTTCCTTGTCAGCCTACCCAATGTTGCTTAGAGGGAGGACTCTCCATTGTGGAAATGGGCTTGCCTTGGACCCAGGTCATTTGCAGTGACATTGCATGAATGTTTGAGAGTTTTGATTTGAAAGGTGACCTTGCTCAGGGATTAGGGTGGATCTGGGTTTAGGGTGGATCCGGGTTTAGTGTGGATCCTGCTGGGAATAGGGCATATCCTGCTGCCTCAGGCGCCCGCTCCTTGAGTTCCCGTTCAGTTCTCACTGGGTTCTGAGAGTTTTTGGGATGCAGAGCCTGGTGGAGGAAAAATTTTCCCAGAACGTGCGTGTAGAGAGCCAGTGAGAGTCGGGAATAAAGAGTTGCTGTTGGAATCTACAAGTTTGTGTGGTGGCTCGGTTATTTTGTGCCCAGCCAGACTGCGGCAAAAATATACTTTCAGATTATTTTCTAATAGTCTAAAATAATCCCCATTTCTATCAGCAGTGAGTCAGTCATCTGTTTCTCCAAAAGTTTACCAGATGGAGTGTTTGCAATTCATCTCAATTTTGCCAGTTGGTCTTAAGAGAATAGCACATTATTTGATTTGCAATTCTCTTATTTCTAAGGGTTCTGGGCATCTTCTCATAGGCTCAGCCACCATTTGGCTATGCTTGGCCTAATCTCATCCTTTTAATATAGATTTGAACACTATATATAACTGGTTACTTACAATATGTGTTGAGTTTTCCCTAGTCAATTTATCTGTTGAATATATGGGTTTCAGGTTTTTCTGTGAAATTAGAAATATAAATCAGTTACTTTGATTTTGGTGTCTTTTGCCATGGAAAATTAAAACATTGTGCAATTGGTTCTCCACATGTGCAGTTCCCACATCCATTGATTCAACTAGCAGTAGATTAATAATAGTATGGGAGGAAAATGCATCTATACTGAGTATGTACAGAATTTTTTCTTGTCATTATTACCTAAATAATACAGTATAACTTCTATTTACGTAACATTTACATTGTATTAGACATTGTAAATACTGTAGAATAATCTAATGTAGATGGGAAGATGTGTAAGGGTAAAAGAAGTTGAAGTTAAAGTGTAAAAGTTAAAGTATAAAAGACCGGGCATTGTAAAGTTTCTAAGCTGCAAGGCCTGAGTTAAAATGTGAAGGACCAGGTATTGTTAAATTCCTATGCTACATGTAAAACCTGAAATTCCTGTAGCTGTTAGGACAATTCACTGGAACTGCCCGGTAAATATTCCCCCTGACCGCCTGGTTGTTTAATAACTTAGGGCCCTGTGTGACTTGGCACGTAGGCATCGCAGGGCCTGAACCAATCAGTTTGAATGTGTACCCCACTTTAGAACTGACCTATCACTCCCGCCCAACCTGTTCCCGCCAATGAATGAACTAATCATGTTTAGGAGTTGTTGTTTGATTTTCCCGCGGTGTATGATGATTTGTTAAAGGAGACTGTGATGTATGTAAAGTCCCCGCCCTCCCCAAAAAGTGTACTTAAGCATTGCTCAACCCCTGCTCTGGGCTCTGGGCTGCTCTCCCTTCTTGAGTGAGCATGGAGCCCCAGCGTGCTGTATTGGATCCTCAATAAATAAACCCCTTTTGCTGTTGCATGAGCCGCGGTCTCGTGGTGGTCTCTCCCTCCGACGTTTGCCGGACCCTTACAGATGCAGCTAATACTACACTATTTTAGATACAAGGCCTTATACATGCTAGGGAAGTACTCTACCAAATTGAGCATTTGCAGATTTGGACAGTGCCAGCCAAGAAGAAAGTCTTATTGAAAGTGATACCAATCACTTTTGCTATATTCTATCTTTAGAAACAGGTCACCAGGTCCATCCCCAGCTAGGGAGAAAGTATGAAAACCAGGAGATGGGAATCATTGCAGACCATCTTAGAAACTCGTCTTCCACCAGCACAATTACATCAGTGCATGCGCTTCTGTTTGGAAAGGAAAATTATTTTGTCCCAAAGGAGAATCTCACATTTGGTTTTTTGTTTGTTCTACCTCTAGACTTTACATTGAGTCAATTTATTTTTATGATGGTGTGTGTGTGTGTGTGTGTGTGTGTGTATGTGTGGTACTTACTGGGGATTGAACCCAAGGCCTTATACATGCTAGGGAAGTACTCTACCACACAGATATCAGCCACATCCCCAGCCCTAGCCAATTTATTTTTATGAAAATTGTTGCATTGTTTTTGTGGGAATTTTTTCTTCTCTGTGTATTAAAAAACATATCTTCAAAGACCTCATTCATTCAAAGACTGAGTTTGGGAACCACTGGATTAGAAGTTCCTTTCTGATTTTCAAACTCTACCTCACTTTCCCACCAGAAATTAACTTTCAAATGTAGCAGTGCTCAACAAAATGCATTTCATCCATTACAGATGTGGCTTTATCATCTAATTAAGCTGCTTAGGATTTAGTGAGCAGAGAGTCCATAACCAGCTTCTCTCTCCATTCATTATGCAGATGCCATTTGATGTGCATTTTGAAGCTGATTCATTGACTTTTTATATTTTCATTTAAAAGAGAAAGGCTTTATTTAGCCTTGTGCAAACTACATCAGAACAAATTCATCAATAAGCATGGAAATGTGAAACTTAATCAAGCCCCAATGTATTAGGAATTACACTTACACTAATATTTTCTTAGTAAATAAATGTTAGCTCAAAGCATAAGACTAAACTGGAAGGGCATTATTGTGCATTTATAATTTTATTTAGCTGCACATATTTGTGAATTTGTTTACTTGCTGGAGTTTACAATAACCAGGATAGAATGTTGTTTGAAGCTGCTTAAAGAACTAAGTAAAGAAAAGAGGATTTATTTTAATGTGGGGAAAAATGACCCATCTTAAGGATGCTTCACTGTACTTGAAGGGAAAACAAAAGATTCATGAAACATATGGTGAGAGACATTTTATTATGAAAAGCAGCCTTTGTTCAGGGAAATAAATTATGCTACTTTAAATCATCTCAAGAGGATAACATTTGCATAATTAAACTAGTAGTATAGACATCAGATAAACACAAGCATGACAGATTTATTTCAAAATTAAAGTAATCAGAAAATAAAAAGGCATGTTAAAGATTTTCATAAATGTGTGTTATTCTGATACCCACAGAATACCAGCCTAATTAATGCTACCCAATGCATGTACTCACCACTCATTCTTATTTCATTTAAATTTTTAGACCTTTTTTTAGACCTTTTATTTTATTTTTAATTTTGAGACAGAGCCTTGCTAAGTTGCTGAGGCTGGCCTTGAATTGAGATCCTCCTGCCTGAGCCTCCCCAGTCACTGGGATTACAGGCTTGTACCACTGCAACAGGATTTTTAATTAAATTTTTGCACATTTATTGAGGTATATCTGACATTCAGTGACTTGTACATTTTAGAGTGTACAATTAGATAAGTTTTGACCTACAAAAAAATCAGCAGCACAACCAAGATAATGGATTTCTATATCAACTACCAAGGTTTCTTTACGTCCGTGATTTCCTCAACCAACCTCACTCCTACTGTCCCCAATCAGCCAACCATCAATGTTCCAACACTTCACATTGGTTTTCATTTTACAGAATATTTCATAAATGGAATTATTCAATATCTTTTCTTTGTTGTCTTGTTTCTTTCACCGCATGATTACTTTGAGATACAACCATGTTGCTCTATATATCAATAGCTTTGTTCCTTTTCTGATGCTAAGAAGTTGTCTATAGTATGAATATCCAAAATTTGCTATCCATTCACCTATTGATGAACATTTAGATTGTTTCTAGCTTGCAGTGACAAATAGAAGTACCATTAACATTCATATAGAAGTGTTTTGTGGACATATATTTTCATTCCTATTGAGGAATATTTAGCAGTGGGATGTATGAGTCTTATGGTAGGGCAGTTATAACCTTTTAATAAACTACCAAATCTCATCTTCTAAAGTGTTTGTATAATTTTACACTCCCCCTACTTAGCAGGCACAAGACCACCACCTCTTCTCAGTAGCACCACCCTAGGGATCAAGCCCTTAAAACATGGGCTCTTAGAGGGATTTACCCAAGCCAGGCAGTCCCCATTTCTTCTTAATTCAATGAGACTCAGAAAGCTCCTATTTTAATTTAAAGAGATTTTCTGTGTGTGTGGCAAGGGTTGGGGTTGCATTTAGAGTGTGAGCTTTGAAATCAGGTTGCTTTGTTTGAACTCGACTTCTGTCACTGATAATTGTGTTGCCTCAGTTTCTATACTGTAAAATGTATTAAACAACAATGTCTATCTTACAGAATTTGGGGACAATAAATACTTTAATACAGCAGGACACTATGTTCTGGGCACATAAAAATTAATAAGTGTTACTTACATTTATACAGAATAGATGAGCTATAGTCCCTTGCAGTTCTTATTTTAAAAATAGGATTTGAGCCTTTATCCTAGAGATGAGAAAGGGATTACTTGTAAAGTTATTGGATCTCAATTTTTATGAACATTTTTTTATTGACTATACATACTATATATTCATTATACAGAATTTGGAAAGCAGAATTTTGGCAACATGTCAGGTGGGCTGACATACAAAAATTTCTCCTATTACAACTACATGGAAATAGTGGATATAATAAAATGAAACAATTTTGAAAAATATACAACTAAGCCTCTGGTAATAGTAAGCTAGGGAAGTCTGATCATCTTTTTTGAGGAAAAATACTGAAGTTGAACAAAATACTGAAACTAAAACAAAGCATCTATTGGAGTTGCCATGTTGCTAAGAAGATAGAAAAGAATGACAGGAGTGTGGGACCCCATAAGCACCCTTTACTTGGGGCTGGGACCTACAAGGGCTGCAAAATGTGAGTGAGAGTGGGAAGTAGGAAGGCTTTCAGTGGGATTTAGCTCAAATCATTTGGCTCCCTGGACCTGCTCTGAAGGGATTCTGGATTGGTATTCACCCTAGGGACCCAGCAAAAATAAACATAAATTTGCTCTAGACGAAGATAAGAACCCCTTAGACATCAAATTATTTCTGTAAACAACTTTGCAAAAATAACCAATAAGCAGTAAGCAATAAATAGTAAGCAAGCCAAGAGGAGAAACAGCAACAGGAACAAAATAGAGCAAAAACAATTAACTGTGGAAATGAACTCACAGAGACTCAGTTACTGAGTTTTTAGAAGAGATGTCTTTAAGACACCTATGTTTGCTAGAGTCAAGGAGAAAAAAGTCAAAACAGAACTTTGACAGAGAACTTGAAACTGCAAAACAGAAAAAAAAAACCTGTAATTTTTAAAATTTGACATATAATAATTGCACATATTTATAGAACATATTGTGATAGTTCAATACATGTATACAATGTGTAATGACCCAATCAGGGTAATTAGCATTTCCATTTCCTTAAATATTTATCACATCTCTATACTGGGAATTTTCAAACTCCCCTCTTCTAGTTCTTTACAAAACATGTCATCAATTTTTGTGAAGTATAGTCACTTTACTGTGCTATACAACACTAGTACATATTCCTCCTAACTGTGGAGTAAAAAGTAATTCTTACATGCAAAACTAATCAAAATTAAAAATTCCCAATAAGTGAGTGTGATAGTAGAACAGACACAACTTAATAACTAGTAACTTGGAAGGTCAGAATATCCAAAATGAAGCATAGGGAGACAGAGGAGGTAACAGAAAAGAACAGGAACAAATGATAAAGGATACAATAAGGAGTTCTAACACACATGTATGTGGGTCTCATAAGGAAAGGAGAGAGAATGGATCAGAAGGAATAGCTGAAGAGAAAATGACTGAAATTTTTCAAAAGCTAATGAAAGACATCAAGGTACTGATCAAATCCCTTTGAATCTCAAGCTCAAAATATAAAAACAAAACAAAAACCCAAACCAAAACAACAGCATGAAAATAAAACACCTGGGACTGGGGTTGTGGCTCAGTAGTAGAGCACTTACCTAGCATGTATGAGGCACTGGATTCAGCTCCACATAAAAATAAAATAAAGGTATGTGTACATCTACTACAAAAAAAAAGATTTAAATAAGAAAGAAAATAAAACACCTAACAGTACCATTTGAATTTTTTTGAAAAAAGTCAAAAAGAAAAAATATTAAGTGACCAGATTAAAAAGATAAATGTTCTTGAAATAAGTGATAACTAGATCTAGCAGCTGAACTCTTAATGGAAATCATGGAAGAAACCTAAACTGCAATGTGGTACTGAAAAAAGAAATAAGGACATTTTCAGATATCATCAGCTATTAAGAAGGCTGAGACAGGAGGATTGCAAGTTCAAGGCCAGTTTCATCAACTTAGTGAGATCCTGTCTCAAAATGAAAAATAAAAAGCTCAGCTCAGTGTAGAGCACCCCTGAGTTCAATCCCCAGTGCGTGTGTGTGTGTGTGTGTGTGTGTGTGTGTATGAAATACCTTCCAATAATAAGGAAATTGAACCTTTAAGAAAAAAAAAACACCTAAGCATGTTGGTAAATCTAAATGAGATTCAATTACTAAAAATAAGGTTCTAGTTAGGGATAGAAGAGTAGTCAGGAGGAGGAGAAGAAGAAGGGAGAGTTATGGATGAATGTTGAGCAAAGTATGCTATAAGCATGTACAAATATGCCACAATGAAACCCAATGCTCTGTGTTATTAAAAAGCACTAGAAAGAAAGAGAGAGAGAGATAAACAGGCACACTCTAGGGTAGGGCTGCAACCCAGTGGAAGAGCACTTGCATGGCATGCAAGAGGCCCTAGATTCAATTCCCTTTAAAACACACACACACACACACACCCCACACACACTTGTGCTAGAGGTAAATCCTAAGCTACTACTAGATAGTAAATGACTAAACTACTTCACAACATTAGCAAGTAAAAAAATGAATAAGGAAAGTTTGAGCATGCCAATAAGAATCTGGAATGGTAGAAAAGTAAAAAAAAAAATGAAGTAAGCAGAAATATAAAATTTAATATTAGCAGTAAGCCTAAATATAAATACAAATATATATTTATAAGAAATACAACACACAATAAGAAAAAATTTTAAAGAAATAAAAAATTTCCTAGCAGGAAAATAATAAGAAAACATTAGTTGTAGCAACAAACATAGTCATTCAACTTATGCATAGAGCACTGTCCATTAAGATGATCTGGGCATTGTTCTTAAGACATTCTAGGAAAGTCCAGGGAAAGCTGCACTTGGAGAATTGCCAACTGCCCAGGTTCCTGCAGATTTCAGTCATCATGTGATCCAGAAAAGAAGTTCTGCATTCTGAAATCTCCAGGAGCAAACAGAGGGCCATGCACTGGGCCCCAGAGACAGACAGGAATGACTAGTCTCCCTGATTCTCAGGTGGTTCATTGTTGCTCAGCCTCTGTGGAGGCCATCCTCGGGGGCTGAAGTGCAAACTTAGATTACAGAGAAGCAGCAGCATCTAAAAACAACTAAAATCTCCTGCAGGGACCATATGATGGAATTTGAATTCATCTGCTTGGCCACAGCCTAAATCTTCACTAGAGGTTCTTGGGATAGTGGTACCTGGTCAACACAGGGCACTAGTCAGGAATCATGAGAGCTAGCTAACTGGCTGTATGGCTTCAGACAAAACATACTCCCCAAAAGGCAATAAAACTAGTCAATTCCCAGTGCCCTTTTCAGATAATTTTGTGACATAGTAACCTTGATGAAGGCAGGAATGTTTGGAAGATGGCAATGACAATTCTTGGCCTTGAACAAGCCATTCAACCTACCTAAGTAATAGCCTGCTATTCCCAAAAATAAGAGAAATAATCTCTCTGACTTTGAGAGTGGTTTTAAGTGGAAAAAATTGAATATATACACATAAGACTTTGACATATGTTTTGTAGAGTCACAGCATATTATTGAAAAGGCTGTGCACTACACAACCCTGGGCATGGCTTTTGTGCAGACTGTGAAGAAAATGGCAAACCCTGGCAGTTGTGGAACACCATGTCCTAGGTCACGGACACTCTATAAATAACAGTAGAAAATCACAACTTATGCCCTCTCTTTAACAATCTGCAGATCTGCTCATTTCACTCAATGACTCCTTGACTCTCCTCTTGTCAAAAAATCAGATGTTAGAAAATGCAGAGATTATATTGCTTTCAGAACTCCTGTTTACTCACTTTGAAAACTTCTGAAGGGTGAGCTTGAGCTGAAGCAGGAATTTTTATTTTGAGGGGATGACTTTTGAACATTTGTACACACAGCTAAGACAAGGCATCTCAGGGCTCCAAACTCCTGCAGTGTGAGCCCAAGAAGCTCTCTCTCCAAAGCAAAGGGAAAAGTGGCCATTAAATTGGTGCAGGCAGAAACTTACATTTTTCTATTGCTTCATTATGTAAACTTCCTTCTTATTTAATCCAGAATCATATGAAAATACCCACCATTTTCTTATCCCTTTTTCACTGATGTAAAAAAATACAGCAGGGCAAAGTTAACATACCCACCAACATTCATTTATTCATACATTTTTTCATTCATTTAACAAATATTTTTGTGTGCTTCCTATCTAGATGCTAGATACAGTCCAGTACACTAGGGACACATGGACAGAAGAGGCACATTCCCATCTTCTCAGACATTCCTGGGTGTGAAAGAGGCAAGCAAAACAACACATAAATAAAAGAATAGCAGAGTGGGGTACCTATCATTTTAGAAGAGTGCCACATTATCTCTTCCTCATTATGAACTTGTGAGCTCTGCCAAAAGGATTCTGTGAACTCAAAAATATGAAAAATAATTTTCATTTATTTTACTGATTTTATCTGATGCCCTGTTGTCTCTCTTTATCTTTCTAACTATAATTATGCAGCTTACAGTGGACACAAAGCAATTATTTCAGGGAATCTGAAAGATGTTCTTCGTGGAAGTATGAGGGACTAATTCATAATTCTAGTAATTTCCAAGGGGTGAAGATGCTGGATGGCAAGAACAGAGAGTTATTGCAGGAGCTTGACAGAGCCATCTCTCCTCTTTGCATCTCCTCCCATATATTATGACACTCTAGAAATTCTGTTTCTATTATCTTATAACTTGTAAGAAGCCTATGGGGATTCTTCTGCAGGGCTCTTTTAACACGTATGGCAAGATAATTTATTAAACATGAAATTGCATATAAAATCTTCCTGTATTTTCTTTCTACTCAACTTCATTTCAAGGAAGTGAGTGGGCTCAGCAAAACTGCTTAAGTACATGTATTTAGGATCTGTTGTAAAATCCTCATGCCACTGAAGTGAAGGGTAGGAAGAAGTGAATTTTAGGTACTCAAAGGGGCAGACTCTGTTTCTGGACTGAGCCCTGGAGTAGATGACCACATATACCCTTCGTAATGACAATACCTAGGGAGACACAGATCCTGTCATGAAACTTTGAGCTTTTTCAGATGCTGTTATATGGAAGCCACAGAGTTGTGTTTCTAGAGATACCATGCAGGCTAGAATAAGAGCCTGAGGATCTTCCCCAGTACCTTCCTTGTTTATTAGACCCTAGCACAAATCTGTGTGAGGTAGACTACAAGAATAATCAAACTTAAATTCACTACTTATTGGAGAAGCAAGAAGACCGGAGATGCGATGGTTTAATATCATAAATAAGATATCTTTTGCATTCCTGATATTATGAATAGTTTCACATTTTCATATATATAGTTACCCAGCCATTCCTTGAGGACAGATTTACTGCAAATAGATAATACCAGACCCTGCCAGAGATGCTTTTTTAAAAAAATTTCTTAGTTGTACACAATACCTTTATTTTGTTTATTTATTTTTAATGTGGTGCTGAGGATCAAACCCAGGACCTCACACGTGCAAGATGAGTGCTCTACTGCTGAGCCACAACCCCCGCCCCCAGAGATGCTTTTGATTCAGAAATGACTTAGAGAAGGTTCCTCACTATAGGTGAGGGACATGGCCAATTAACAGGCGTATCAATTATCTGATGCTGGGTAACAAATTACTCCAAAATGTAATGGCTTAAAGACACAAACCTTGGGGCTGGGGATGTGGCTCAAGCGGTAGCACGCTCGCCTGGCATGCTCGTGGCGCTGGGTTTAATACTCAGCACCACATAAAAATAAAAGTAAAGATGTTGTTTCCACCGAAAACTAAAAAATAAATATTAAAAAATTCTCTCTCTCTCTCTCTAAAAAAAAAAAAAGACAAACCTTGCGCAGAACAGACCAGCTGAACAGCTGCTCGCTACAGACAGGTGGAATTGAGCGCTGTGGAGTTCTGACAGCATAGAGAAGCAGAGTTTCAGATCCTGTGGAGATAGAGTGCACCAGACTGCCACCCGCATCTCCACAGGGCACCAGACCGAGGACTGAAGTTTGGACTTAGTGGAGAAACAGCCCAGTTCCCTCCTCCGCACCAGACACCTTGGCTCAGAAAAGGGCGGTGGCCATCTCGGAGAATCTACCTCATCAGCTTTGGGCGGGTCTCACAGGCAGCGAGATTGGCGACAGAACAGGTGTGTGACCCCCAGTCGCCACCTCCACCCAGCTGGGATAACTCAAAAACTTTCTCGCCAGCTCTCGGTGGGCATGAAAATCAGAGCCGAGTGAAACTGAAAAGGTGCCTGATCTCCAATTCCCCCTCCCTCAGCAGCGATAACCAAAACCTTTCTCGCCAGCTCTCGGTGGGCATGGCTATCAGAGGGAATAAGTAAAAACAGGTTGCCAGTTTCCAACTCCCTCTCTCCACAGCGTGATGATGGGTGACTACCCAAAAAAGAGAGCACTCAGTTGATCACAAGCGTGGGGCGGCCAGGGCGCCACATGCCCAGAATAAACCCAGAGCTTTGGAGAAAAGTCCCAGTAATTGGGGCCTGGTGGGAAGGAGAAGTGAGGGGGGATAGAGACTGGGAACAACCCAAAGAGACCGGGATTGGAGAGGCACCTGGCAGGGGAGGGAGAGCTGTCCCATACGGATTGCTTCCTACATCCTGAGGGCAGTGACTCAACCTGGAATGAACAATGCCGCCTACTGGAGGAGAAGAAAACAGAATTTTAAGAGAGCATTTTTTTCTCTCTTTCTTTCTTCTTCTTTTCTTGTACTTTGTACTTTTCTTCCACCTTCTCTTCCCCTCCCAACCTCCCAACCATTACTACTTCTACTACATATTATTTACTAAATGAAAATATGTGAATGTTTCTGTGCTTCTTATAGTCCTCCCAAGTACTTAGCTAACCCAAAATACTCCTGTCTATTCTCCTCTTAATAATCCCCTTCATTAGAGCTCTCCTCCAAAGTAGTAGATATATTAACCCCCATATCCTCACATCTTTCCCTCTAAACATAAAGTCCTACGTCCAACCCTCAGTTCTCTATATGCCACCGGAATCTGTATGCCTTTTATGAAGCTAATGAATTTACTTTAAATTACAACAAAACCCAACATCTCTAGACGTTGTCTCCCATCACAAAGGAGAGACCTCGAAGAAAGCAAAACAAATTTATAGGAGAAAATAATAACACAGCAGTCACACAGAGATGGAAAGAAACGTGAGCATCATAAAAAAAAAAAACAATAGGCAGGACAACTTAACAATAGAGTACTTGGTAGCTACAGCAGAAAATGTCAGATAAATATTTCAAAATATACATGCTTCAGATGATCTTGAGTCTTAAGGAAGACCTTATATAGCAAATGCAGACAATGAAAGATCACTTTGTAATAAAAGGGGGAGAAATGAATGACAGTAGAGGGGGTAGAGAGAGAAGAGGGGAGGGGAGGGGGGGGTAGTAGAGGATAGGAAAGGCAGCAGAATACAACAGACACTAGTATGGCAATATGTAAATCAATGGATGTGTAACTGATGTGATTCTGCAATCTGTATACGGGGTAAAAATGGGAGTTCATAACCCACTTGAATCAAAGTGTGAAATATGATATATCAAGAACTATGTAATGTTTTGAACAACCAACAATAAAAATTTTTAAAAAAATAACAAAGAGAGGGGCTGGGTGGTGGCTCAGTGGTAGAATGCTTGCCTAGTATGAATGAGGCACTGAGTTCGATCCTCAGCACCACATAAAAACAAACTAATGTATTCACCTAAAACTAAAGATACATAAATAAATAAATATTTTAAAAAATTAAAAAAGAAAGATCACTTTGATAATGAATTACATAAACAAATCCAAGAAGCAAAAGATCAACTCTAAAGGGACACAGAGGTTATACAAAAAAATGAAACAGAAGTCCTGGAAATGAAGGAAATAATAAACCAAATTAAAAACTCAAATGAGAGTATCACCAGCAGAGTAGAACACCTAGAAGTCAGAACAACAGACAACGAAGACAAAGTATATCTTCTTGAAAAGATTGTAGACAGCTCAGAAAGGTTGATAAGAAACCACAAGCAGAACATCCAAGAAATTTGGGATAACATAAAAAGACCAAATTTAAGAGTTATTGGGATAGAGGAAGGTATAGAGGTCCAATCCAAAGGAATGAGCAATCTGTTCAATGAAATAATTTTAGAAAACTTTCCAGACATGAAGTATGAAATGGAAATCCAAATCCTAGAAGCTTACAGGATGCCGAATGTACAAAACCACAAGAGACCCACACCAAGACACATTATAATGAAAATGTCCAACATACAGAACAAGGAGAGAATTTTAAAAGCCACAAGAGAAAGGAGGCAGATTACATTTAAGGGTAAACCAATTAGGTTAATGGCTGATTTCTCAACACAAACGCTGAAAGTTAGAAGATCCTGGAACAACGTATCACAAACGCTGAGAGATAATGGGTTCCAACCAAGAATCTTGTATCCAGCAAAATTAAGCTTCAGGTTTCATGATGAAATAAAAACCTTCCATGATAAACAAAAGTTAAAAGAATTTGCAGATAGAAAACCGGCACTGCAAAGCATCCTGGGCAAAACATTACATGAAGAGGAAATGAAAAACAACAACAAAAATCAACAGTGGGAGGTAGCACAGTAAAGGGAAAAACTAATCAAAGAGGAAAAACAAATCAAGTTAAATAACAAAAATAAACAAACATGGCTGGAAGTACAAACCATATCTCAATAGTAACACTAAATGTTAATGGCTTAACTCACCAATCAAAAGACATAGGCTAGTAGGCTGGATTTTTAAAAAAAAAAAAGATCCAACAATATGTTGCCTACAGGAGACTCATCTGATAGGAAAAGATACACAGACTGAAGGTGAAAGGTTGGGAAAAATCATACCACTCACATGGAACTTGGAAGCAAGCAGGGGTATCCATACTCATAGCACATAAAATAGACTTCAAGCCAAAGTTAATCAGAAGGAATAAAGAAGGACACTATATACTGCTAAAGGGAACCATTCACCAACAAGACATAACAATCATTAATATATATGCCCCAAACAATGGTGCAGCTATGTTCATCAAACAAACTCTTCTCAAGTTCAAGAAACAAATAGACCACAACACAATAAACATGGGTGACTTTAACACACCTCTCTCAACACTGGACAGATCTTCCAAATGAAAGTTGAGTAAAGAAACTATAGAACTCAATAACACAATTAATAACTTAGACTTAATTGACATATATAGAATATACCAACAAACATCAAGCGGATACACTTTTTTCTCAGCAGCACATGGATCATTCTCAAAAATAGACCATATATTATGCCATAGGGCAACTCTTAGCAAATATAAAGGAGTAGAGATATCACCATGCATTTTATCTGATCATAATGGAATGAAATTGGAAATCAATGATAAAATAAAGAAGAAAAATTCCTACATCACTTGGAGAATGAACAATATGCTACTAAATGAACAATGGATTACAGAAGACATCAAGGAGGAAATTTAAAAATTCTTAGAGATAAATGAAAACAAAGACACAACATACCGAAATCTATGGGACACTATGAAAGCAGTACTAAGAGGAAAATCCATTGCATGGAGTTCATTCTTCAAAAAAGAAAAGCCAACAAATAAATGATCTCACACTACATCTCAAAGCCCTAGTAAAAGAAGAGCAAATCAGCAGCAAATGCAGTAGAAGGCAAGAAATAATTAAAATCAGAGTGGAAATCAATGAAATCAAAATAAAAGAAACAATTGACAAAATTGACAAAACTAAAAGTTGGTTCTTTGAAAAAATAAATAAGATTGACAGACCCTTAGCCATGCTAACGAGAAGAAAAGAGAGAACCCAAATTACTAGCATACAGGATGAAAAAGGTAATATCACAAGAGACACTACAGAAATACAGAAGATAATTAGAAATTATTTTGAAACCTTATACTCCAATAAAATAGAAGATAGTGAAGGCATCGATAAATTTCTTAAGTCATATGATCTTCCCAGATTGAGTCAGGAGGATATACATAATGTAAACAGACCAATATCAAGTGAGGAAATAGAAGAAGCCATCAAAAGATTACCAACTAAGAAAAGCCCAGGACCGGACGGGTATTCAGCGGAGTATTACAAGACCTTTAAAGAATAATACCAATACTCTTCAATCTATTTCAGGAAATAGAAAAAGAGGGAGCACTTCCAAATTCATTCTATGAGGCCAATATCACCCCTATTCCAAAACCAGACAAAGACACTTCAAAGAAAGAAAACTTCACACCATTATCTCTAATGAATATAGATGCAAAAATCCTCAATAAAATTCTGGCAAATCGGATACAAAAACATACCAAAAAGATCGTACACCATGATCAAGTGGGTTTCATCCCCAGGATTCAAGGCTGGTTCAACATATGGAAATCAATAAATGTAATTCACCACATCAATAGATTTAAAGATAAGAACCATATGATCATCTCGATAGATGTAGAAAAAGCATTCGACAATATATAGCATCCCTTTATGTTTAAAACACTAGAAAAACTAGGGATAACAGGAACTTACCTCAACATCGTAAAAGCTATCTACGCTAAGCCTCAGGCCAGCATCATTCTAAATGGAGAAAAATTGAAGGCATTCCATCTAAAATTTGGAACAAGACAGGGATGCCCTCTCTCACCACTTCTGTTCAACATAGTTCTGGAAGCACTAGCCAGAGCAATTAGACAGATGAAAGAAATTAAATGTATAACTATAGGAAAATAAGAACTTAATCTAGCACCATTTGCTGATGATATGATCCTATCAGACCCAAAAGGTTCTACCAAGAAACTTCGAGAACTAGTAAATGAATTCAGCAAAGTGGCAGGATATTAAATCAACACCCATAATCAAAGGCATTCCTGTATATCAGTAACAAATCCTCTGAAATGGAAATGAGGAAAACTACCCCATTCACAATGTCCTAAAAAAAAATACTTGGGAATCAACTTAACAAAAGAGGTGAAAGATCTATACAGTGAAAACTACAGAACCCTAAAGAGAGAAATAGAAGAAGACCTTAGAAGATGGAAAGATCTACCTTGCTCATGGATAGGCAGAAATAATATTATTAAAATGGCCATATTACCAAAAGCACTTACAGATTCAATGAAATTCT
Organism: Marmota marmota marmota; assembly: GCF_001458135.2. Taxonomy (NCBI): domain Eukaryota; kingdom Metazoa; phylum Chordata; class Mammalia; order Rodentia; family Sciuridae; genus Marmota; species Marmota marmota. The sequence continues at coordinate 402,347 of NW_026000196.1, forward strand.
GATCAAAATCCCAACAGCATTCCTCACAGAAATAGCAAAAGCAATTATGAAATTCATCTGGAAAAATAAGAGACCCAGAATAGCTAGAGCAATTCTAAGCAGGAAGAGTAAAATTGGTGGTATAACTATACCAGATCTTAAACTATACTACAGAGCAATAGTTACAAAAACAGCATGGTACTGGCACCAAAACAGGCTGGTAGACCAATGGTACAGAATAGAGGACACAGAGACCAACCCACAAAATTACAGCTACATTATATTAGACAACCATGCTAATAGCATGCAATGGAGAAAGGATAGCATCTTCAACAAATGGTGCTGGGAGAACTAGAAATCCATATGCAACAAAATGAAATTGAATCCCTATCTCTCACCATGCACAAAAGTTAACTCAAAATGTATCAAGGATCTAGGAATCAAACCAGAGACTCTGAGTCTAATAGAAGAAAAAGTTGGCCCTACTCTCCATCAGTGAGGTTAGGCCCCAAGTTCCTTAATAGGACACCTATAGCACAAGAATTAAAACCAAGAATCAACAAATGGGACGAATTCAAACTAAAAAGTTTTTTCTCAGCAAGAGAAATAATAAGTGAAGTGAATAGGGAGCCTACATCCTGGGGATAAATTTTTACCCCTCAAACATCAGATAGAGCTCTAATCTCTAGGGTATACAAAGAACTCAAAAAGTTAAACAACAAAAAACCCATAACCCAATCAACAAATGGGCCAAGGACCTGAATAGACACTTCTCAGAAGAGGATGTACAATTAATCAACAAATACAGGAAAAAATGCTCACTATCTCTAGCAATCAGAGAAATGCAAATTAAAACTACTCTAAGATACCATCTCACTCCAGTAAGAATAGCAGCCATGATGAAGACAAACAACAACAAATGCTGGCGAGGAAGTGGGGGGGGAGGAAGGTACACTCATACATTGCTGGTGGGACTGCAAATTGGTGCAGCCAATTTGGAAAGCAGTGTGGAGATTCCTTGGAAAACTGGGAATGGATCCAACATTTGACCCAGCTATTCCTCTTCTTGGACTATTCCCAAAAGACCTAAAAACAGCATACTATAGGGACACAGCCACATCAATGTTTATAGCAGCACAATTATAGCTAGACTGTGGAACCAACCTAGTTCCCTTCAATGGATGAATAAATTTTTAAAATGTGGCATTTATACACAATGGAATATTACTCAGCACTAAAAAAATAACAAGATCATGGCATTTTCAGGGAAATGGAAGGCATTAGAGCAGATTTATGCTAAGTGAAGATAGCCAATCCCAAAAAAACAAATGCCGAATGTCTTTTCTGATATAAGGGGGGTGATTCAAAATGGGGTAGGGAGGAAGAGCATGAGAAGAAGATTACCACTAAATAGGGAAGACAGGTGGGAGGGAAAGGGAGGGAAAAGGGGAATTGCACGGAAGGTGGAAGGAGACCCTCATCGTTATACAGAATACATGTATGATGATGTGAAGGAAAAAAAAAGAAGTGTGTCACATTAGATTGGGTAGAGAGAAGTGATGGGAGGGGAGGAGAGGGGAGGAGAATGGGGGAAAGGAAGGACAACATAATAAAATAGACATTATTATTGCTGTGTGTATATACGTGACTGCATGACCAATGTGATTCTGCAACCTGTTCACTCAGAAAAATGAGAAATTATACCCCATCTGATTCAAATATCATATATCAAGATCATTGTACTGTCTTGTGTAATTAGTTAAAACAAATAAAAAAGTTAAAATTAAAAAAAAAAACACAAACCTTTGGAGCTGGGGTTGTGGCTCAGCAGTAGAGCTCTCACCTAGCACGTGCAGGTTGCTGGGTTCGATCCTCAGCACCACATAAAAATAAAATAAAGGGATTGTGTCAAACTACAACTAAAAAAAATATATATTTTAAAAAAAACACAAACCTTAGGCTGGGCACGGTGGTGCATGCCTGTAATATCAGCAGCTCAGGAGGTAGAGGCAGGAGGATCACGAATTCAAAGCAAGCCGTAGCAATTTAGCAGGGAGCTAAGCAATTCAGTGTCTCTAAGTAAAATACAAAATAGGGCTGGGATGTGGCTCAGGGGTCGAGTGCCCCTGAGTTCAATCCCTAGTACTCCCCTGCCCACCCTCCACAAAAACCTTTAATAAGCTTATAAATTCCCAGGTTGACATATTGGGTTCTTTAGGCCATGCTCCACTGATCTCAGCTGGATTGACCAATAAGTCTGCAATCCACTAGAGGTTGACATCTCAAAAAATCATCCAGCTACAAAAGCCCCCTCCTATCTACAAGGTCTTTCACCACTTAGCAAGCTGACTAGGACTTGTTCCCAAGGGTTCTTTGGATATGAAGAACATCAGAGGGCTGCCCCAGTCGATCAGCCTGACTCAAGTCTCAGCTGCTTCAGGTTTCATACTGTCCCAGAGACCAATCATAAGCTCAGCTATAACTCAAAAGAAGAAAAAAGACTCCCAATATCAAAGGGAGTGGAAGAATTGTACTAGAAAGGGGCAGATACAGAGGCAAAAAGATTATATGGCCATTTTCATAATCACAAGATATAAATGTAATCAAATATATTTCAAGCTATAGAAAAGTATTTCCTGAGGAAAATAGAGTCCACTAAAGGGAGTGGAAAATTCTACGTGGGACAAATATGGGGAAGGCTTCAACCTAGAAGTGGTTCTTGAACCAGATTTTAAAATTCAAGTAGACAGTAAGGGCTGGGAAATGGCCTGTTGTACGCTGGAAACCTCAAGGGCTGTTCTGAGAGCACAGTGCAAGGTGAGAATTAGCATGGGGAGGGAAAATCCTGAAGAGACAGGATGGGTTCCTGAGCGTTTCCTTTATCCATAACCAAGCCCAGATCTTCCCTGTTCCATGTGCTTCTGACCACTTGTCCCTGTATGGCCCTCTCTCTTCCCCATTTTGCTTTGCATATTCAGTCTCCTCCCTTCCATTGCCCCAATGTTATATAACGTTCATTGAAAGTTTTGCAATATGCTGCTTCCTGATCAAGACAGCCTCCAGAGCAAAAGCAGAGTCCAGGCAAAGCAGAACTCAAAAGCTTTCCCCCACATGTCCTCCTAACCTCCTAGACAGGGCCACAGGAAAACACAGGGATACTCAGGAGCTTTAGATCACATTTTCTGAAACCTGAGGTTGGGGATGCACAGGTTGTGGAGCAGCAGCCCTGGGCCCACCCTTGAGTAATGGCACCAGAACAGAGTCAAATTCTATATCAAAACCTGTGGAGGATACATCTTTTGGAGGAGTTTATTATTCATTTATTCAACAGATATACACTGAGTATCTGCTGTGTTTATTACCCTGTATTACTTTCTGGGATTCCAGACATGAGATAGACCCCATCTTTACTCCCAAATTGCATTCAATTAGACAGTAAGGGCTGGGAAATTGCCTGTTGTTATCATTTATTCATTTATTCAACAGATATACACTGAGTATCTGCTGTGTTTATACCCTGTCTTACTTTCTAGGACTCCAGACATGAGGTAGAGGAAGGTTTAAAAAGAAGTTGTGAAGACACTGAAATGGGGCTTTTGGGGTCATGAGCACAGGGAGTAGGGACATCACCTAGTCTGGATACCTTCCATCAACTGTGGCTTATATGGGGTGTGCAGTAGCTCTCACTCTTCTAAGTGTTTCATGTGGATTAACCAGTTCCAAGTCTACCCTGTGAGGTGGTGGGGTCCTCTCTTTCTTACAGATGAGGAAGGAGGCAGGAGAAGCCAACTCCCCCAGGTCTCCAAGGCAGGAATGCCATTGCTACATTGACTTTAGAGGATGGTGAGGAAAGGCCACCACAGCTACATCATCATCTGAGATTCTGGGCATGACTTTTCCTATGAAATAAGACCCAAGGCTTCAGGCAGAAGTCCCCCAACACTGCAGGAGAAGTGAGGGTGGGCTAAGGAGCTGGTATGTTCAATCACATGCTGCCATCTTTCTATTTCTCATTCTGATAGTGGTGCACTGTGCATGTTATGCATCTGGAAAAGAGGAATAGGAAAGAGATGTCCGACTTAGAGAGGACTCTGCACTTTCTTAAGGCTCATAGAAATGACTCCAGGCTGATCTGAGCTGCAGAGAGAGGGTTTGGCATACCTGGGGGTAGGCAGAGACTATGATTGGGGACTGCACCTGTGTGAATGACATATCACAGGCAGACAGCATCTGCTCCAAAAAAGCAGCATCAATCAAGATAGTGCCCTCTGAGCTTTCTCTTGAAAGTAAGTTTTGACCACAGTAGGTATGTTTTTTGTGTGTGAATTTTCATTTTGGTGCTAAGGATTGAAGCCAAAGCTTCATATGCTCTATCACTGAGCTACATCCTCAACTCAGGGTGAGTTTTCTGAAAGAGGATATTCTGGAGCAAGGAAGTAGTAGCATATCTATTATAGATACTCTTTCAGTAATGCATTCACAAAGTATTATTTCACAGAATCTTTGATTCACTAAAGTGCACATCAAATATTCTTTACAAATATATGCATTATATTTATAGTAAACATCAGAAAAGTAATTTTTGTCATTCTAGGTCTGGAGACTAGAAAAGTATGTTAGATCTAAAGAGAAAGAGATAAAACTGCCTTACTCAAAGAATATAGGTTGTGAATATGTCTATCTAAATATATTTGTTGGTCATGTTCTATTTCTCTACCTTCATTGTAAATTTTGTCTACTGGTTATATTTGATTCTGAAATACTTACATTGAAGATACCCAAGTTATAGTTTTGTTATTCTCCATAGATTTGTCTGTATTGGGTATTTAAACATCTATGCATTTTTTGTATTAAAATTATCTATGTGCATATATGTATGTATATACATAAATGATAAATAACTGTTTTGAATGCTTTAAACTTTATGTAAGTAGTGTAATTCTTTGTTATTCTTCAATTTACTCTAAGAAAAGAAAGCATCTCACCATAGCCCATATTTAATATCATGAACAGAAAATAAGAATATTTTCAGTAATATTTCAAGTAATCAAAAGAGGATCTGATATGCTTTGAAAGGACAAATATTTTTTAAATGCAAAAATTTTATCAAGCAGAAATGGTGTCTTATCAAAGGGAAATGGAAATACTAAAATGCTAAACTGGTATTGTTCCTCAAATAATTCAATAAAACTAAAATCCCCAAACAAAAGCATAAATCCAGAACACTCTTTGAAAGCTCCATAGCAAAACTTCATGAGAATCATAAAATTATCTTTTTCTAGTTTTCTTATTCTTTGAATAGCTGTTGTACACATACAACACAACTGCAAACTCATCAGTAATTAGTTTCCATTTTTAGGTATATATTATAATTATCAGAAACAATTGCTAGAAGAAATCTGAGGCCACAATATAAATAGCAAATGAGAAACATAGTGGAATTTTGACCATATTATTGTCAGGGAGAAGCAACTGTGCTGTGTCTTTGTCCAATAAAAAATTACTTGATGCTGAGCAATTATACTAAAAATTTTTAGTTTGGAGCCTAATTTCAATCAGTATACCAGACTCCAAAATCTTCTTCTCATTTACACGCAGAAATTAAAATTGATCTTGTAGAAGTTAAAGAGCATGGGAAGGGTTGGGGAGTAAGAAAGGGGATGGAGAAAGAATGGGTAATGGGCATATTGATGCAGTTGGATAAGAGGAAGAACTTCTAAGGTTCTTTATCACAGTATGATAATTATGGCTTATAATTAATTATATATATAATTATATTTCAAAATATCGAGCTGAGAGGATTTTGAATATTCTAAACACAAAGATATGATAAATGTTTGAGGTGATGGATGTGCCATTACCCTGATCCAATCATCACACACAGTTTTCATGTTTTGAAACGTTACCCAGTACCCAATAAATAGGTATAGTTACTGCATCAATTAAATATATATAGGCACATATATGTATATATCTATGTATATTTTTTAAAGAATGAGAAAGAACACACAAAAAGAAAAAATACTTTTGTCTTTTTAAGGATAGTGTGTATAATATTCAGTTAATTATATTACTATCCTCATCATGCCCCTAGAAGTTACCCAATAAAAAATTTTTCCTATTGTGATAACTGAAAAGTGTACATTAGGAGAACAAGCAGTGAAGAAAAAGGTTGCTTATTTGAAGGGGAAAATCAGAGAACATAAGTTTCTTTGAAATTAAAAAAATATACGTCACAAATATTTTTGTGACGTATATAAAAGCCACCCACAATTCATTTTATGTAAACATGGAAGTCAAAAACTCAATTGAACCATTTGAAAGTAGATTAGTTCCTGCTTGTACAGTTTTGAGTTTCATGAGTGGTAGATCAGAAGAAGACAACATTGTTAAATGTCCTGAAGTTTATAAAAGCCTTTCACAAGTTACATATTCACTATTTGCTGTTTAATCACAAGTTCAAGGCATGTGATGAAGGTCCTTGTATATCTCTTTCCAAAAGACAGCCTGCTGGACAGATCTGCTTTGCCTTCCCCAGCTGGGCTCAGCTTTCTTCAGCACCTCTTGGTTGCTCAACAAATGGTGATCAAAGCTATGACATTGAAGGATCCCAAACTCCTAGTAGGTCTTCATTAATTGACCTTTAGCAGAATGTGGCCTTATTTTAAATTGGACTACTGATTAATCCTGCCCACTAAATATTACATTGATGAGATAATTATCTGTCCATATCCATTTTGAGGCCTTCAGTAACACATCGAGGAAGGTTTACACTCCCTCTGCTAGGAAAAAAAAAATCATTTCCCACTTATTGATTGAGTTATTTATTTATTTATTTATTTATTTATTTATTTATTTGGTTATTAAGTTTTTTGAGTTCTTCATATATTCTGGATATTAATCCCCTGTCACAAGAATAGCCCATAAAGGTTTTCTCCTATTCTTTAGGCTCTCTCTTCATACTCTTGTTTCCTTTGCTGTGCAGAAGGTTTTTAATTCAAAGCCAACCCATTTAAAGAAGAAATACAAATAGCTAACTAATATACAAAAAAAAATGTTCAACATCCTTAGTAATCAGGAAATGCAAATTAAAACTATAATGAGATTTCATCTCATTCCAGTTACAATGTCAATCATCAAGAATACAAAGAATGAAAAATGCTGGCAAGGATGGCTGGGGGGAGGGGGTGGGTTTACACTCATACATTGTTAGTGTCACTACAAATTAGTTCAACCACTTTGGAAAACAGTATAGAGATTCCTCAAAAGGCTAGGAATAGAATCACCATATTACCCAGCTATCAGACTCTTCAGTATTTATCCAAAAGAACTAAAATCAGCATACCATAATGAAACATCATACGAATGTTTATGGCCACACAATTCACAATAGCTGAGTTATGGGCCCCAGGTGCCCATCAACAGACAAATAGATTAACTCCACACAGTGGAGTTCTATTTAATCATCAAGATGAATGAAATTACTCCATTTGCTGGTAAATGGATGGAACTGGAGAACATCATGCTAAATGAAACAAGTGGGACTCAGAACGTAAAGGGTTGAATATTTTCTCTCATATGTGGAAACTAGAAAGAAATAGGAATTTTAAAAATTGTGAGGGGAGTCCCTTGAAAAACAGAAGGGTGAAGAGTAAAGTGGCACTAAAACTAATATTTTTAAAAATCCATTTTTCTTGACAGTTCCAGAGACTCACTTTGTTCCGGGCCCTATAATAAAGGTCCTTCCTTTGTCCCATAGCTAATACCCAGCCTACGTCTCATCTGCCAGGGGCTTTTCAGCAGATGAGTGACTGAGGAGTGGACTCAGGGAGGGAAAGCCAGTCAAAGATTTTATTCATCATTATATTTGTGAGTTGCATCTATATACATAATTAATTCACTTTCACTACTGAATATTCATTTTTATTTATTCTTTTTTAGATATAAATGACAACAGAGTATATTTTGACATATTACACCTACATGGAGTATAACTTATTCTAAGATAAGAATTCTAAGATCCCATTCTTGTGGTTGCACATGATATAGAGTTACATTGGTTGTGTATTCATATATAAGCATAGGAAAGTTATGTATGATTCATTCTATTGTCTCTCTTGTTCCCATCCCCCCTCCTTTCCCTTCATTCCCCTTTGTCTAACCCAATGAACTTTTATTCTTCTGTTCTTTTGCAGGTGGCAAAGATTTCTCCCATTCCATAGGCTCTCTGCTCATGTTCTTGATTGTTTCTTTTGCTGAGAATCCCATTTATTGATTCTTGATTTTACTTCTTGTGCTTTAAGAGTCTTATTGAGGAATTTGGTTTCTGAACTGACATGATGAAAAGTTGGGCCTACTTTTTCTTCCAGGGAGCACAGGGTCTCTGGTCTAATGCCTAGGTCCTTGATCCACTTTGAGTTGAATTTTGTGCAGGATGAGAGATAAGGGTTTAATTTCATTCTACTACATATGGATTTCTAGTTTTCCCAGAACCATTTTTTTATTTTTTCTTTATTTATTTTACTTATTTTATTCATTTTGGTTGTTGAAAAACCTTTTATTTTTTAATTATATGTGGTGCTGAGAATCAAACCCAGTGCCTCACACATTCAAGGCAAGTGTTCTACCACTGAGCCACAACTCCAGCCCCCTAGAACCACTTTTTGAAGAGGCTATCCTTCCTCCAATGTATGTTTATGGTGCATTTTTCTAGTATGAGATAACTACATTCATGTGCGTTTTTCTCTGTATCTTCTATTCTGTTCCATTGGTCTTCATGTCTGTTTTGGTATCAACACTATGCCATTTTAGTTACTGTAGCTTTGAGTATAATTTAAGATCTGGTATTGTGATGCCTCCTGCATCCCTTTTCTTGATAAAAATTGTTTTGACTATTCTGGGTCTCTTATTTTTCCAAATGACTTTTTTCTATTTCTGTCAAGAAAGTCATTGGGATTTTAATAGGATTTTCATTAAATCTGTATAGTGCTTTTGGTAGTATGGCCATTTTGACAATATTAATTCTACCTATCCAAGCACATGGGAGATCTTTCCATTTTCTAAGCTCTTCTTCAATTTCTTTTTTTAGAATTCTGTAGTTTCCACCTCTTTTATTAGATTTGATTCCCAATGTTTTGTTTTGTTTTGTTTTGTTTTGAGGTTATTCTAAATGGGATAGTTTTTCTGATTTTTCTTTCTGCTGATTTGTCATTGGTGTATAGGAATACCATTGATTTGTGAATGTTAGTTTTATATCCTGCAATTTTGCTGGATTCATTTATGAGTTCTAGAATCTTTCTGTGGAGTTTTTTTGAATCTTCTAAATACAGAATCATGTCAGCAAATAGGGATAGTTTGAGCTCTTCTTTTCCTTGAATATTCATTTTTAAATAGCTATATGAAGGTTCAATTATCCAGAGCCAGGCATGGTGATGCATACCTGTAATCCCAGAAAATTGGAAGGCTGAGAAAAGAGGATTGCAAGTTCAAGGTCAGCTTCAGCAATTTAGCAAGGGCCTAAGCAATTTAGCAAGACCTCATCTCAAAATGAAAAGGGCTAGGGGATGTGGCTCTGTGATTGTCCTGGGTACCAAATAAATAAAGAGCCACATCCCCTAGCCCTTTTCATTTCATATATATATATATATATATATATATATATATATATATATATATATATA
>NW_026000196.1:412026-422627 GCF_001458135.2 Marmota marmota marmota
ATATATATATATCCACTTGCCTGTTCACAAATGTTGGCTATTTCTGAGATTTAAGTATTGCCATGTTTCCAAATTCTTGTGTATTTGTCTCTCAGTGCACTCTTATACATATCTCTCTAGGATATATATCTGTGGGTGGAACTGATGGTTATAAGTCATCAACATTTCCCACTTTACTTAATATTATGATATTGATCTCAAAATGATTGTTTTTGTGGTTATAAAGGACTACAATTGCTCCAGACATCTGATCCATTACTACAACAGCCAAAAGAAGAAATATTTTTTTTCTGGTTCCTCTGAGGAATGAAAGAAACTTTCTCAGACACCTTTTGACTGACTTTACCTCAAGTCTGGAACTGGGATTAAGTCACACACCTATTTCTAAAGCAACCATTGGTGAATGAGACCCAGAAACCAGGATTTCCCCACCTTGGCCCTCTTGATATTTTGGGCCAGATCATTCTTTGTTGTGAAGAGCTGACTTGTGCACTGTAGGATGTTTAGTAACATCCCTTATCTTCTACCCATTAGATACCAGTAGCACCCCCTAAGATGTGACAAATAAAAATGTTATAAAGGGCAAAACAATCTCTGCAACCACTGACTTAGACTAATCATCTGGTCAGGACCAGATGGTAGGGACCAACCAGCAGGACCACCACAGAGCCCAGCAAGTGTCAGTGCAGGGTACAAATGAGCCTTCCAGAATCTGGTGTTAAATCACCTACCTCCCTGCTTCCAGAACTGCTGCTTCTGCTAAAGTTTTCTTCCCAGGAGATGTGAGAGCTGTAACTGTTTCTGATTTTAGCCTGGCTCCTGGAGTGCAGTAGAAGGCACCCCTGGAAATGAAGCAATTTCAATTGTGCAAACAGGCGAGCTGTAGAGACAGCTCAAGTCATTACTATAGAGGGTTTATTTCATTTTCAGGTCAAAATGTAATTGAAAACCAGATTCTAATATTCCTGAAGGTCCAGGACTCTTTTCAGCTCTTTTCTTTCAAGGTTCTTTAGAGATACTTAAAAATATTGCTGAATGTTAAAACAAGATGTACCTGATTTATTTTTCCCCTTCCAGTTTATATGTTCATGCTCTAATTTTCAGTCTTCTGTTTCAGTGACAGTGACATATACTGTTCCTTACAGATGACAGAATTGCAGTCAGCTTTTTCTGAAGTTATAGGAGTATCATTTAGGGTGTCTCTTCCTCTCATAACTTCTTTTAATAAAAGAGGAGAAGGCTCATCTCAGAGGCTGTCACAGCAGCAGGAAAGTGTACTTCCATCACTGAGGAAGTGCTCTCTGAAAGCTTTTTGTGGGTTTCCTTTAAAAAAAAAAAGATTGATGTGATTTTTCTATACCTTTATTTTATTTATTTATTTGTTTGTTTGTTTATATAGTGCTGAAGATCGAACCCAGTGCCTTGCACATGTTAGGCGAAAGCTACTGCTAAGCCCCAGCCCCAGCCCCAGCCCCTTTTTGTGGGTTTCTATAAGCTTGTAAAAATTGGGGAAATTGAGCATGGTAGCACATGCCTGTAATCCTATCAGCTCAGGAGGCTGAGGTGGGAGGATCACAAGTTCAAAGCCAGAGTCAGCAACTTAGTGAGGCCCTAAACAACTTAGTGAGTCCTTTGCTCAAAGAAAAAAAAACAGACTGGGATTGTGGTTCAGTGGTTAAGCATCCCTGGATTCAATATCTGGTTATAAAAAGAAAAAAGTGTCATTTGCCCCAGATGACACTGACCAGCAAACCCTCACATAACTAAGTCTAAAACTTTTCTCTGAGTGCCCAGCTTGACCAAACAAAGGATTCAGAAAACTTATATTCAGCAAAAGCTTCAACAGATGGTTTTTTATTATTATTTTTAAGAGTCAAAGAATTCCCTCTAGATGTTTTTGGTTTTAAGAGTCAAAGGACTCTTAAAATGCTTCCCCTTCTCCCACTACTCGCACCAACCCCAGGTCAATTCAAGCTGTTTCTGAGCCCTGTATTCTCAGTCCTGTACTCCCAGAACAAGATCTGGTCTTTGCTCTCAAGGAACTCATGGGGTGGAGGAAAAAATAAAAACCTCTATGCAACAAATCTTTTATCATCTATGAAAAGCTGGTGTTGTGGATGTCCTAAAGAAGGACAGCTCCATGCCTGGGCTCCTTAGAGCAGAGGTTGGGTGTGAGTGAAAAAGCACTAGTATGGGACCTGAAGGGTTTCCTGCCTAGCTTTCCCTCCTAGCTTTGTGAACATGGATGCAGGAAGGGTATCATCTGACATTTTGACTCTACCATTTGTCATCTGCAAAGTAGAGATAGTAAAATATATGCATAGGACTGGTGTGATGATACAATGACTTAAAAGATGGTAAAGACCCTAGTTCAATAAAGTGACATTCCACTCGAATTACTATATAGGGAGTTCTCTGTTCCTGAAAAACTCAGAAGAAGCCAGACAGCAATATGTGTCATGCACATAATAATAATTAAGACTTATTGAACATTTGACCATGTATGTGCCTGGCACTAGTCTTCCTAGGTTGTTCATGTATTCTGCAGACATTTACTAAGTATTTACTGTGTATTAGAGATGTTTTAGGAGTTGAAGACAGAGCAGAGAATGAGACAGTCCAAGTCTCTGTCCCTATGGCCCTTCCAGTCTACAATGAAAGACAATGAACCAACTGCTATATCAGGAGTTATGAAAAAAAAAAAGTGTTGTAACAAGACAGAGAGGAGCTGGTGGTGCTAACCTCAGGTAGGGTGTTCAGGGAGTCAGAGATATACAGGAAGTGAGACTGTGTGTAGGTAGGTATTAGAAGAAAGAACTTGCAAGAACAAGACTGCCAGATGCCCAGTGTGCTGGAGGACCAGTCAGGAGTAAGCATGGCTGAGGCAGAGCAAGCTAGAGTGAGAGAAGAGGAAGATAAGGCAATACACATGGTCAGGAGCTAGATATATAAGGCACTGGATTCTTCCGTAAATGTGATAGGAACCCATTGGAAGGTTGAAAACAGAAGTGTCCCCCAGCTGCTGTGAAGGGGTTAAGGATGAAGGCAAGGAGTGTGGAAGGAACTATTGAACAATCCAGCACAGACTAGGTCTGTGATAGTAGAAGTGAGAAGAGGACCAGTATACTGAGGAATTGGATGTGCAGTGTGAGCAAAAGAGAGTGTTGTGGGCCGATCACTCAGAAAACACTCTTAGAATTTTGTGCAAATTGGAGAGTTTTTATTAGCCAGCTGGCAACTGCCCCTCAGCAAGAGGCTATTCACTGTACAGTGCCCACCTCTGTGCACACAAGCTTTTTCAAGTTAAAAACCACTTCCACCCTGTTCAGGAGTCTGTGATTATGCAAAGCAAGCTCCATTACAGAAGCTAAATTTAGCAGTTATGCTGGCAGCTACAATGTTGCAAGTGTCTGTCTGCAGTCACTGGGGATTTTTCATTGGTTGGCCAGGGGTTGCAAAAATAAAGTTTCTTAATCAGGTTAACTGCCCACTCTAACCAAGATGGTTTCTTTTTTAAAATGGAGTTACTTAAGCTAAAATCTTTAAGTATAACCAGAATAGCTTAATATTACTCATCCTATAATTTTACCTTATCTTATTTATTGATATCCTATAATCTATAGGGTACTTACTGATTAAGCTAGGCCATAACAAGAGGCAGCAACATTTCAGCCACAGCAACTGAGTGAATGACAATGCTGCTCACCAATAAGAGAAACTGTCGGGGAAAAGCAGGATGAAAGGTAGAGAACTGAGGGCCTTGATTTTATTTTGGCTACATAAAATTTTAGGATCCCCTTAGATATAAGTTAAGATGTTATGTGTGTAGCTGTAGACATGAAACAAATTCAGTTAATATACTTTTCACATATTAATGATCTTCTCAGAAAACTGAGCCACTTGCTCCTATCATACCCATTTTGCAGATCGGAAAACAGGCTCAGAGTAGTCGAGTAAATTGAAACTCTTTGGATCAACTGTCTCTCAAAGCAAAAGACATGATTCATAAATGAAGCAGGTAGAAGAATAAAGAAGTTGTCCATATCACATCATGAGAGACACTGCATTGCACTAGAGCAATGACTATTTGGGACTTAGACCACAGAGGTCTAACCACCATAACAAAACAGATTTGAATTGAGACTCCCCAACTTAGCCTTTTCCATCACTCCCCATTACTACCTTTCCCACCACTGATCATCAATAGTTTTCCCATGCCTTCCCTGTCCATGGATACTGGACATGCTTAACTAGTTGGTAGTCAAGAAGAGAAGTGGAGGGGTTAGGGTTGTGACTCAGTGGTAGAGCACTTGCCTAGCATGTGTGAGGCACTGGTTTTGATTCTCAGCACCACATATAAATAAATGAATAAAATAAAGATCCATTAACAACTGAAATAAAATTTTAAAAAAAAGAAGAGAAGTGGAAAGATCTATGTAACACAGGATGTTCCCTGTGTTAGTCAGCTTTTGGTTGTTGTGACTAAAATACCTGACAAGAACAGCTTAAAGGAGGAAAACTTTACTTAGGCTCATGATTTCAGAGGTTCAGTCAATGGTGGACTGACTCCATTGCTCTGGGCCCAAGTGAGGCAGAAGATCATGGCAGAAGGGCATGCAGAGGAACGTGGCTCTGTTCATGGTGGTCAGAAGCAGAGAGAGGGAGAAGGGGAGAGAAGACTGTAAGGAAAATGCACCCTTCCAGAAAACATCCCTCAGTGACTCACCTCCTCAAGCCATACCCCACCTACCTACAGTTACCACCTATTCAGTCCATTCAAGCTAGATTGGACTTATGAGGTTACAGCTCTCACAATCCAATCATTGCACCTCCAAATATTCCTACATTAACACGGGAGATTTTGGGGGATGCCTCATATGCAAACCATAACATTGTTCATGGCCAAAGACCCCTAGAAAGAAAAGAGTTTCTTAAGAGCTAGAAGCCAAGGAGAGCATCTTTCCCCACTGTCTTCTTCAAGACACACCATTTCAGAAGGATCTATGGTGAGGAATAGTATCTTCTACAATATCTTGGTTCTTAATTCTCTATTTAGGAAGAGGTTAAAACTTGCTCAAGATTGGGAAGGAATACACTCCCTCAGGCATCTTGCGGACTTTGGATTTGCTCTCTGGTGCTAAAATCACAGGAGCAAATAGTAGATGGAATAAGTCTTTAGTTCTGCCCAAGCTCTGAAACGCCTTTTGTGTTTCCTATAAATGTATTCACTCTATTCACTGGATGACCATGGAAACCGGCAGCAAAGGCATTTTTATTAAGTTCTAATTCAAAAAGCTTAATCACATTTTGGCAGCTTTTCTCCATGACATAGAAGTAGAAACCCTGTTCTCTCTTCTCATGCCCTTTGGGTTTGGGCATTAGGCGTGTCTTTGTAGAACATCTCAGCAGTTAAAAAAAAAAAGAAGAAGAAATCTGTCAAATTCCTGATGCATGGGTTTAGCTTTGCTTCTATTCCATGAGCAAATTCCTCAGCATTTCCTCACAGCCAACTTCCTCCATAGATCAGTATCTCCCTTTGAATCTGGAAACAGTCCGGGAGAAGACCTGTGAAATGTCATTCCGGAATCAAATACGGAAAGGATCCTTCTGATCTCACTCATTTTGTAACATGCCAGATTCTCCCACATGTTGGGGACTGAGCAAGGGGAGGAAAAGCCAGAAAGCTATAGGATTGTGGAGAGCTCACAGCAGGTCTACAGCTTTAATAAGAGACCAGCCTGGACCAGGCTGGCACTGAGACTTGAATGAAGGAAGGACACTTGAGGGGAAGTGGGGCACCTGGAACAATCCCAGAACAATTGCAGTGATGCAGAACAAGAAATACAAAAGAAGGAGCAAGAAATAAAAGCAAGAGAGGACTAACTCTGAGTATAGGGCTAGTAGGAAGAATAGAAGAAAGCTAGCAGGCTGGGGAAACAAGCCCTAGTATGCTAGAGTCTACTCACACTGGCTCATGAGAGCCATTGCTAGATTTTTCAGGATATTTCTGCTAAAATTATACTGGTCATAGAAAGTTGGTTACAGTGCACTCCTGCTACAGAAGTTAGCAAATCCAGGTGTCTGCCCCAGTTTTCCAAACCCTCAATGGCCAGTTAAAATTTACCAGCACACTACTGATTGCCAAGCTCTGAGATTCCAGTGGCTTGAAATCCCATGATACGAAAGATTCAACTGGCAAGATGATTTAGTAGCCAAGCCTCTTCTCTTCTCCTTATGCTCCAAAGGGTCTACTTCCTAAGAACAACATGAAGGTACCTGTCATCTACCCCCACCCCCACCTACAGTTCCCAGGCAGGGAATCCCTCTGAAAGAGAAGTGGTAATCACAGCCTAGATTAGTTGTTCTCAAGGTGCAGTCCAAGATTAGCAGCATCAACCTCACCCCGGAACTTGTTATAAATGCAGATTCTCTAGCTCCTTCCCACACCTGCTTAATTAGGAACCCTGGGAATGAGGCCCTATTGATGTTTGACCAAGCTCTCCACATTACCTTGATATTTGCCTGACTTTGAGAACCACAGGGCTGGGCAGTGGTAATGATAGGGCACAGCAGACATGAGCAGTGAGAACATAAGGTTAAGGGAATAAGTCTATAAAATGGGCTTACTGTGCTGAGCTCCCACATACTTTCTTTTTAAAAGCAATTTACCTTGAGCCAGGCATGGTGGCACACATGCAATTGGGAGGCTGAGGCACAAGGATCATAAATTTGAACCAGCCTCAGCAACTTAGAGAGTATCTGTCTCAAAATAAAAAATGAAAAGGATCTGGGATGTAGCTCAGCAGTTAAGAGACCCTGAGTTCAATCTTTAGTACAAAAAAAGAAGAAAAAACAATTTACCTGCAGCCCTGCCTGGCTTTTGTCAACAGAATATGTTACTCACCTCTGGAAACTGTTATGTGCAAGAGAAATACAAGCCCTAAATAATGCTGATAAGAGAAACACAAGTTACCCTGCAGGGAGGGAATTTTGTGACTCTTACACAGACCAGATCCCAGAACTCAGGGAATAAGAATAATTTCCCCTATTCATAAAATTCTAAGAAGAGGTTCCAATTAGAACTGTCAGTATGGGCCAAAGTGTCCTAGGGTTATCATGGTAGTGTTATCAAGTCCCGTTACTTGATAATATCAAGTCTGATGTTATTCTGTTGTCAATCAGAAGTCAGGCAGTGTACCTGGGCAGGACTCTCCCTGGGACCCCCCAATAAAACTGGAGGGTAGGAAAGGTACAGCATGCCTGTCCTCTCTCAGAGACTCACTCGCTCTCTTGAGAATGTCCCCCCTTTCCCCATTCCTATCCATTCTAATAAACTCATGCCTCTTACTCTGAGTGTCATGTCTGAAATCTTTCTGACTTGATCATAAGATTTGGGGTTTGAAGTTCGTACTGCTGGTTACCGGTGATGAGTTCTGCTCCCTCACCTGTTGAAGTATAACATTAGAGAAGCACACCCAGGCAAGCATATAAAGCAGGGTTTATTTAAAAAGTGGTAACATAGACTTCTCCCAGGAGGGATAAGAAGGTCATAGCTGGTATCCTGGTATCCCAAGAATCGAGGTTGTTTTGCCTTTTTATATGTCCTGTGCTTCCTTTGTTCTCCTGTTCTCTTCCCCTTATCTTCCTGGCCCAGGAGATGCTCAGTGGGATGGCCAAAAGGTGAGAAGCATATGGACAAGGGTTGGGGGCAGGTTGGATGGAGCATCCCAGGACACGTTTATTAACAACTTTTACAACTCCAGGTTTTTCAAAAACTAATTCTAGTTTCCTTTTCTCTATAGGGAGGGGGCAATTCCTGGGACAGGTTACCTTAGCAACAGGTTGGAGCAAGGGCAGGTTCTTGATAAGGGTGGAAGAAGGGCTCTGAAGGAATTAACATTTCAATCCCCCCATTTTCTGGATCTGACCCCTGCCTGTCTAATTCTGGCTTCAAAGGGGGGTCTGCTACCCCAAAGGGGGAAACTGCTACCTCAGTTTCTCAGAAGTCCCCAGCCCTGTAATATTAATGAGAATTGGTAATCTGTGAAGCAAGGCAATAAATTTAAAAACAAGTCACAATGTCAGATCAAGGATTGGAAAGAAGTTGAAGAATGGAATACAAGATGGCAGAGCTAATGTTTCAGGGTGAAGTTGTCACAGATGAAGATTTTGGAAGAGTTGGAAGGCTTTATAATCCCAGATAAAGGAAGGAGCTAATTAACTGCTATATCAGACCTGGGTGATTCCCATATATTACTCAACACTATGCTACAGTGAAGTTCACAACGTCTGTCACCATTCACCGATTGATTCATTCATTAAACAGTTATCTTGGAAAACTACCATTATTTGAGGGTTCTGTGCTTTGGAGGAAGAGAAGTGAATAAGTTACTCTTTCTACTCATAAACAACTTATGTTCTGAAGGGGAAACAGTGGGCATAATAATATTATGAGAATTATGATGAGAATTAGACATCTGAATAATAAATGCCACATGATCTCAGAGGTGGGCAGAGCCTCCTGCCTACCTGCCCTAGCTGGGAACGCTTTCCAAATTATAGCATTTACTTCTTGCAAATAACATGCCAATTATGATTTTCACTTCTACATAGAGAAGGAAACAAAACCTCAGGGAAGTGAAGTGAATTTTCTAAGGATTCACAGCCTTTACATAACAGAGTCAGGCTTAAATCCAGGTTTTTCAAAAACTAATTCCAGTTTCCTTTTCTCTGTAACTGAGGCCTGAAGGTTAAAATATTTACAGCTTCATCCAGTGTCCACCCCACCCATGGTTTGTAGCATTAATAATGATAGTGTAACTGAAAGCTGGGTCCCTGTTGTTAGGTCGGAGGAGGTGGCTGAGGAACAAAGCACCAAGTAACCCGCGCGAAAGAATGACCAATCAGGCACCAACAGAACTGCCTGTCAATCAGCGGGATCTCCTGGCCAATCCTAGATCTTAAACAGCTTCCCCAACTAACCCCAGTAGGACAAGGAACTCTAAAAACCCCCTTTTCCTGTCCCAAGTCCTCCCTTCCTGCCCTAAGCCCAATAAAAAATTCCAATCTGGTACAACCCTGCACTTCTCCTCAGACCTGCCCTGTTGGTCTGAGGTGAAAGGAAAGTGACCACAACATTCGGAGTGACCAAGAGATCTTTATTGCAGCAGTGCAACAAAGAGAAAAGAAAGAGAGAGAAAAGAGATGAACAGGGAGAGAGCAAGAGCAAGAGAGAGACAGAGAGCGTGCGTAAGAAAGATAAAGAGCAAGAGAGAGAGAGCAAGAGAGAAAGAGCAAGAGAGAGGGGGGCCTGGCAGGAGGGAGTTTTTATAGCCCAAATCTAATGGGGCCTCTGGGTCTGCAAGCTGCCTTGTTGGCCCAAGGGGGCGTTAAGTGTTCAGCCTTAAGCAGGGTTGAATGTTCAGACTTGAGGCAAACAGGTGATAAAGGACCAGATAGAGGGGGATTTGAGTGCGTGGGCTATCTTGCAGCCAACATCTGTTCAGCCTGCCCAGCAGACAACACAGTTCAGCCTGCTCTGCACCCAACGTGAGGGTCTTACCCAGGAGCGAAATCTCAACAAAGCCTCATTTAGCAGCCTTTTAAAATCTGCCTCCTTTTAGTTGCCGCTGCCTGACCTTATATCTGGTGCCGAAACACAGGAGGGATCTTCAGGCCTCTCCCTTAGGGGATTGAGGTCCACCTCCCACCTTCAAAGGAATCAGAAAATTCCTAAGCTGCTCCTTCTTTCCTTCTCCCTTCATCCAGGCCAACAGGAGTGGGGTAAGTTCCCTCATCTCCCCTGACCTCCCAGCCCCTTTCCATCTGGGAGGAGGGTCTATCTGTAAGTCATGTGCTTGCCATAGACCCCGCCTGTTCCATTCAAGGCCCTGGGAACTGTGGAGATGTCCCAGTCCTCGTGTGAGCCACTCTGATTCGTTTGGGCTCCTGGTGGGTTGCTGGGACACCTCAACCCCCGCCCGGCCCTTATCCGTTCCTTGGGTAAGTGCGATCAGAATTTGGGATGCCTTTTTCTGCTCCCACCCACCCCTGAGGGTGCCGGAAGGTCATGGGAAAAACCAAGTCCTCCTGAGACCCCCAAACTCCTTTGGGTGTCTATATTCAAATTTTGCCAAGTTAGGTCTCTCTACTCCATAACCACCTAGTCTTTTACTCCACTGAGGCCTCAGTGGCCTCCACTGAGGGGCCAGGCCTCAATGGGTCACAATGGCCCCAGAAGGAACTTTTGATTTTAAATCCTCGCTGAATTGGACAATGTCTGTCACTGGACAGGGAAGTGGGCAGAAGTCCCTTACATCTGGAGGCACATTCAGGCTTTCTGAGGTTCACTCCTGTCTTCCCCTCTGCTCTACCTGTTCTACTGCTAAAGTTTTCCTTGCTAGGGAACCCTTTTCCCATTGTTCTTCTACTTCTCCTTCCTCATTCTCAGATCCACCTGAGTTGCTCTCAGCCCCACCTTCCCATCTTCCCCCTCCCTACTCAGGCCAATTCTCTCCCTCCTTCCCTCCCACACCTGCACCCTCCCCCTCCCCCTCCTCCCTCGCTACCCATCAGCCTCCTCCTTCCCTACTCCCACGGAC
>NW_026000196.1:423621-429324 GCF_001458135.2 Marmota marmota marmota
TCCCCCTCCTCCTGCTACCATAGCTCCTCCTTCCCTACTCCAGGACGCTTCCCCTCCATCCCTCTCCCCCTTCTCTCCCTCCTTTCCTGTAGCCATGTCTCCTCTGCCCACCTCTTCTACTAATACAACCCTTCTCCCTCCCCCCACTCACTCCTCTCTTCTCCTGTCAGTCCCACCAGACCCTCTTACTAGCTAACTCAAAGCTTCTTTGTCCTCTCAGGGAATTGGCTGGTGCGGAAGGGATTGTCCAAGTACACATCCCATTCTCACTTCAAGATCTTTCCCAGACTGGAGAGCACCTTGGGTCCTTCTCTGCTGACTCTTCTACTTATATTAAGGAATTCTGATACCTCTCTCAGACTTATAATCTTACCTGGCATGATGTCTATGTCGTTCTCTCCTCCACTCTTACTCCCAATAAGCAAGCCCACATCCAGCAGGCCACACTAGATCATGCTGATCAAATTCATCTAACAGATATGACTCTCCTCACAGGTGAAGCAGCCGTTCCCCTAACTGAACCCAACTGGGACTACCAAGATGGCCAACAAGGTGGCTGTCACTGCACTTGCATGGTCCAATATCTTATAGCAGGCATGCAGGCAGTTTCTAATAATGTGGTTAGCTTTGATAAGCTGAGACAAATCACCCAGGATCCAGATGAGAATCCAGCCTTATTTCTTAGTGGCGCTCACCAAATATACTAAGCTGGACCCTGAATCTCCCTCTAGTGCAACAAGTTAGCAACCCATTTCATTCCTCAATTGGCCCATGATATTAAAAAAAAAAAAAAAAAAAAAAGTCAGACCCCTATCTGAGATCTGGTGAAAATCCCCTTTAAAGTTTATAATGCCCAGGAGGAGTCAGCTGAACTAGCCAGGCAGGCTCAATTGCAGAAAAAGGTAACACTCCAAACTCAGGCTTTGGCAGTGGCCCTGATGTCTATAGCTCAAGTGAGAGCTCCACGGGGGAACCACCATTATTCTTTATCAGGGGCTTGCTTCAAATGTGGATGTGAAGGTCACTGGGCTCACCAATGCCCAAACCCATGCTGCCACCCTCCAGGCTGTGCCCTGCCTGTAAGCAGACAGGACATTGGAAGAGCGACTGCCCCATGGCCCACCCTTCCTCGGAGTCTCCACATGGGTGTATGACCAGCCAGGTAGGCCCTTCTCTTGAACTACTGGAGTTTGCAGAAGACTGAAGAAGCCCAGACTCAAGGACCCCCATCACCCTCGCCAAGCCCAGGGTAACACTCCAGGTACTGGGTAAATTCATAACTTTCCTTGTGGACACAGGGACTACCTATTCTGTCTTGCCTGCCCACTCTGAGCCTCTGTTTCCTTCCCAGGTCTCAGTTATGGGGATTGATGGCAAACCCTCCTCCCCAAACTAAACTGCTAAGCTGGCCTGTGCCCTGGAGGGTCACCCTTTCACACACTCTTTTCTAGTCATTCCATCCTGTCCAGTTTCTCTCCTAAGCAAAGATGTTTTCCAAGTACTAGGAGCCACCCTCCAACTATACCCCAAGAATAATACCACACATCTTCTTCTGCCTCTAATCCTTACCCTCTCTAATAACCCAACAGTACATATCATACCATTGCCCCCTGACCTAGTCAATCCCCAGGTGTGGAACATCTCCAAACCGGTCATAGCCTCCTACCACAAGTCAGTCTGTATCCAGCTGAATCCCCAAACTAAATTTCCTTCACATCCCCAATTTCCCATCTCCAAAACCCACAGGGAGGGACTTAAACTCATCATAGACCAGTTACTTGCCCAAGGACTCCTCATCTCTACTGACTCCCCCTGCAACACTCCCATATTGCCAGTATGCAAACCCTTTGGAGCCTATTGCTTAAGTCTCCTGCCTTAAAAAGGCACTTGTTCCAGACCTCTGCCTAATTAGTGAAGCAGTTATTCCCATCCACCTGGTGGTTCCCAACCCTTACACTCTTCTTTCTCATATCCCCCTTCAACCACTCACATTACTGTCCTGAATCTTAAAAGATGCCTTCTTTACAGTGCCTCTCCATCCTGACTCTTATTACCTTTTTGCCTTCACATGGGAAGACCCTACATCCTTTAGGTTTCCACAGCTGACATGGACAGTCCTACCCCAAGGCTTCAGGGACAGTCCCCACCTCTTTGGGCAAGGCTTGACACAGGACCTAACTGCTTGTGATTTGGGGGATAGCACTCTCTTACAGTTGGATAGAAGTGCTATCCCCAACCCGCATGGGCAGCTGAACTTAAGGTTGCTCGTGTGAACTTCCAGGGACACCAAATAAAACACAGACATACACTTTACCTTTAAACAAGCTTCAGGACAGCTTCTTCACTCTTGGCCTCAGACTCCCTAAATTGGAGAGCAAGAGAAATTCATGAGAGGCTGTTGAAAGAGAGAGAATATTCCAAAGTGGGCTTTTACTGGGGGGACCCTTGTTCTTAGAAAGTTCTATCCAAAAAAGGCCAGAAGGGGCAGGGTTACAAGGGACAGGTGAGTGTAATTCAACCCAAGGGGTGTCACTTACATCTGAAAATACGCCCTCAACTTCCTGAACTGAGACAATGTCCAAGTCACTATGAAATGTAGTGATCATTCAGAGCCTCCCACTTCAGGATGGAAGGCGTGAGTCATTCAGAGTGGCTCCCCACATAAGAAGCCTTCCCTAATTCCAGGGAAACTGCTGACACTGTTGTCTTCACCCCCATAGAGCAGATCATTCCCAGGTTCGGACTTCCCACCTCCATCCAGTCAGACAACGATCCAGCCTTCACTTCTCAGATTGTTCAACTAGTCTCCAAAGGCCTCAACATCACTTGGAGGCTTCACATCCTCTAGTGACTCCAATCCTTGGGTAAGGTTGAGAGGGCTAATGGCATTCTCAAGGATCATCTCACTAAACTTGCTATTGAACTCAGGCTATCCTTGCCCAATTTCCTGCCACTGGCCCTCACCCGAATTTGGGCAGCCACTAGAGCCTCCTTAGGCCTTAGCCCCTTTGAGCTACTCCATGGGCACCCTTTCTTAATCAACCAAAGCTTTCCAATCACTCCTCTTCCTCTTGTGTCCCACCTGCCCTATCTCACACTTCTACTCAAACTCCTAAGGGAACACGCAGACCGGTACCTTCCTGCGCCATCCGGTACCTCAATCCCAGCACAACCACTGTTATGCTCGAATTCGGGACCCCCAAAAGACCACCAGAGACCCAACCAAGATCCATGTAAGCAGCAAAGAGGTGTTTATTGCGAGCTAGCTCGGTCCTCTGCGCGCACACACAGCAACTGGTGATGCTGAGAGGCCCCGAGCCCAGGGTTTGCAGCAGTTTTATACATTCTTTGGAGAGGGCAGGGACTTCACATACATCATAGCCTCTCTTAGCAAATCATCACACACCGCAGGAAAATCAAATAACAACTCTAAAACATGATTAGCACATTCACTGGCGGGAACAAGTTGGGTAGGGATGATTGGTCAGTACAAAAGGGGTATTCATTTGAACTGATTGGTTTAAGCCAAGAGGGGTGTACATGCTGAACCACATGGTTTCCCAACATGTTATCAACCACCATAAACTACTGGGAGGGTCATCTGGCATCCCAGGTATTTCTCTGTCTCATGCTGATTGGTGGCTGCTAGGGGGTTACTATGGGTCTCCACCTAGCCTGACTGAGTCAGGGACACCTGGCGCAGCAGATCTCTCCTGTTATTTGTAGATAAACAACTTAGCAGGGTGGGAATGTGCCTAGGAGTGCTCTGTGGGTTTTTCCAAGGACAAAGGCCATGTCCCTTCCTTGGACAGGCTTTGCTCTGAGATAGAGGCTGGATTTTCACCACAAACTGAATCGGACCCTCTTTAACTGGGTGATGCAGTCTTACTTCAGAGGAACTGCATCCTCAATTATTGGAATCTCTCTGGACAGGACCCAATACAGTCATACTTACTACCCCAACAGCAGCCAAGCTTTTGGGCCACTCCCCTGGTACCATGTCTCCTGCCTTAAAAAAGCACTTGTTCCAAATGTCCAGTCCTGGACTTCCACCATGCTGGGGCCCACCAAACTCAAGATTTCTTGCCAACCCTCTTCTTCTTTTAATAATCATAAATCTCTCCCAAGCTTCTATCCCAACCCACAGATGGCACTTCTACATCCAAGTGACATGGCACCAGGATGGCACCACCCACCTATGTGCAGCAATGCTATGCTTCATATCAGACCAAACTGAGGAATCTTGTAAGCGCTGGCCTAACACCTTTGGCGGGTGCCCTTATAATTCATGAGAAATGAGAATACACCAATTTAACTATTTGGGACCTCTACGATCCCAAATGGACTTCTGGTGCTGATGGCAAATTTTATTCTTGGGGTTTTGCCAAGCACCCCTCAGCCTCTATCAGAATATGGAGAACTTATATACAAGTGTTCTCTCAAATTCACATAACCAACCAGGAGCAAGAGAAAGAACTCCAACACTGGCTGGATGCAGTTGCCCATCCTAAAGCTGACCCTTTCTCATGGATGGTCCTAATACATCAGGGCCTCCAGCTTCTCAATTTATCCAAAGTTAATAACATTTCAGACCATTTCCTCTGTTCAGGTTTCAATCGTACTCCGTTAACTGCGATTCCCATTGATCTTTCTCTCAATATCTCAACCATACCATTTGAGGAAGTACCTCTTTTTCATAACTCATCAGGAAATTTCCTCTGCTGCTACACTTCCTCTGGTTCAGCACCCTATGACCAGATCATTCAAATTTCCTCCCAACCTTTGCTCCACCATGGTTCTTTATCTGGTGCAATGGTTCCCTAACAAAAAATCTAAGCCTCAACATGCCCTTTGCTTTTTGTGTTCCTTCCACATTGGTCCCTCAATTAACTCTACAGTGAAGCTGAATTAACATGGCTTGTTACTACTTCCCTTTCCAGGACAAGACAGGCCGTTTTTCTACCAGTAGTAGTTGGATTCTCCCTGGCCTCCTCACTTGTTGCCTCTGGACTGGGGGGCAGGAGGACTTGGTTATGCAGTAACTGCTACTCAGAAGCTTGAACAACAATTTCGGGAAGTGATAGAGGTATCGGCCATCTCTCTTGCTTCCCTACAAAGATAAATGAAAGAATTCCCCACGCAAAGACACTTCGCCAGGAGAATTCCAATTTTATTGCAAAAAGCAGTGTGCTTATATAGAACTAAGGGGGAGATGGTAGGGCTTAGATAAGTGGCAGGCAACCCGTTTGTTGGCAAGTTCTTTCAGATATCAGCTCCAGAGCCCAGGAATTAGTTCTCATTGGGGCTAAGGTTCCCCGCCAGCGAGATTTGAAATTGGCGCTGGTGGGAGAGTTCACACGGGCGGAAACTTTTCACGCCACTGCAGAAAAGAAGAAGGTAGGAAGAAGAGGTGCTTAGGCGCCATGTTGGGGTTTTTTCTCTGGGGTATGGCTGCCGTTTATACTTTTCCCAACATTCCTCCCTTTTTGTTTTCTTAGGAAGTGGGGCGTCATTGGTCAGATCTGGCTGCTTCCTGCTGTGTGGGGGCGCTGTGGGGCCTAGAAAGGGAAGTGGAGGAATGCTCGGGGGGCAGGTCTGGGGATATCATGGCAGCCAGAAATAAAACCCAGTGGCTATAGACAGCTACTTCCATAGGGGTGAAGTCTGTGAAAGTTCCCTGAAGCCACAAGTTGTCGATGGCAT
>NW_026000196.1:433704-442348 GCF_001458135.2 Marmota marmota marmota
AGCAGAGAGGCAGCTTCAGCCAGACACAGCAGCCCCGCAGGAAACAGCAACTCTAGCCCGCAGCGGCAGCAGAGGAGGGAAAAAACCACAGAGCCTCTCGTGTAAACTCAGAAGCCTCACGCCCCAAAGGGAAACGGATCACCAGAGGGTCCACTGCAACCAGTAAAGGTCTTAGTGGGAGGAATCCCCTCCCCCCACCGGGCGTCTGGAGTGTGCCGGACGATCACGGTCACAAACCCAGCGGTAGCCCGAAGGGAGTTGGCGAGCCGGGGTCAGGGGACTCTTACCTACGCCAGATCAGTGGTGAGTGCAGGAAGCCGGCGTCTGAAAAGAGCGGACCAGGGCGGAGTGTCTCGGCGGAGTGTCTCGGCGGAGCGGGGGACGGGGCTCTTGTTGGAAAGAGCTCACCCGTTTCCTCACACGGGGCACCAGTATGAAAGAATTCCCCACGCAAAGACACTTCGCCGGGAGAATTCCAATTTTATTGCAAAAAGCAGTGTGCTTATATAGAACTAAGGGGGAGATGGTAGGGCTTAGATAAATGGCAGGCAACCCGTTTATTGGCAAGTTCTTTCAGATATCAGCTCTGGAGCCCAGGAATTAGTTCTCATTGGGGCTAAGGTTCCCCGCCAGCGAGATTTGAAATTGATGCCGGCGGGAGAGTTCACACGGGCGGAAACTTTTCGCGCCACTGCAGAAAAGAAGAAGGTAGGAAGAAGAGGTGCTTAGGTGCCATGTTGGGGTTTTTTCTCTGGGGTATGGCTGCCGTTTATACTTTTCCCAACAGTAAATAACATCTATTGCCCAAGTTTCACTACAGAATCATGGAGCTCTAGATCTCCTGATGGCAGACAAAGGAGGAGCCTGTCTATTCCTTAAAAAAAGAATGCTGCTACTATATCAATGAAACTGGATTGGTCGAAAAGAATGTCAACACCCTCTGTCGTTTGGGTAAAAGGTGTAAACAGCAATAATCAAATGATCCTTGGCCAGACTGGCTAAACTCAACCCTCATTAAGTGGCTGACTCCCATTCTCACTCCTATATTAGTCATAGGGCTTCTATTAATGATTGCTCCCTGCCTCCTCAGGTTCGCCCGAAAGCACATGGGTAAAATTGCCAGAGTGACCTACAACTACACCCCTACAGTTGCCTCCCCACCAAACTGACACCCGAGCCACACCCTGCCCCCCAGCACTCTAGCCAGCAGGAAGCAACCAGATGAAACTCACTGCCCGTATCATCAAAAAGGCCTGGATGTTAGGTTGGTGGAGGTGGCTGAGGAACAAAGCACCAAGCAACCTGTGTGCTCAAAAGAACCACCAATCAGGCACTGATGGAACCGCCTGTCAATCAGCAGGGTCTCCTCGCCAATCCTGGATCTTAGACAGCTCTCCCAACCAACCCCAGTAAGATAAGAGACTCTAAAATCCCCCCTTTCCTGTCCCAAGCCCTCCCTTCCTGCCCAATAAAAATTCCAGTCCAGTCCAGCCCTGCATGCTTCTCCTCGGACCTGCCCTGTTGGTCTGAGGGTCTCTCCTGGGAACAAAATCTCAATAAAGCCTCCCTTGTTCAGCAGCCTTTTAAAATCTGCCTCCTTTTGGTCACCACTGCCTGACCTTACAACTGTCCCCCATGCCAATCAATACCAATTTAATAATGAGGACATGGTTTTGAGAAAAAGAAAAAAGAAGTTTTATTGCTTTGCTAGCAAAGAAGAAACACAGGGGACTCCTATCCCAAAGTATGTGACTCTCCAGATTGGGGGGGGGGACTTCAAGGGTTACATTCCAGGTGTGCTCCCATGGTGCCCTGATGATGTGTTAGGATTCACTTGTTAATTTGGGAAATATTCACTTCCCAGATCCTCAGCAGGCATCTCCTTCCTGTAGTGGGTGTGTTCAAGGGCAATTAACTAGAGGAAGAAAAGATAACACTGTCTCCCCAATATTTTTAGGCGGGGCAGAAGAGAGAAAAGAAAACATTTTAAAAAATAAGCCTTAGAGCAATGAGGGCTACATTCAGAAGGTGAAGGTACCACTCTTCGAATAGATATCTAATAAGACCATACTAAGTCTTCCATTTTTATATATGCAACTCTTAGAGAAACAGCCTGCCCATCTCATTAAAGCATGAGTCCTCTTGTTGAAAAATGCAAAGAGAAAAATGAGGCTTCTTTTATGTGCAATTGTATACTTATGCCGATTTTTGAAAGAATTTTGTTCTATTAAAATTTCCTTTGTGAAGTGCCATGATGGGGAGCAAGAGCCAGACTGACCCAGGATGATCTTATTCAATATCCACTAATATTACTGCTCTAACCAACAGGAAAAGCAGTGGGCAGGGTTGTGGAAGAAATGGAAATAAACTGAGGCTTGAAGGAAAGTTTCAACTCACGTAGCAATGGGAATGAACTCCAAACCCAGAAGGTGAAAGGAAGTCTAAGGGATAATTGGACAGCAACCACTGATAGCAAAACCAAGATAACCGAGTGCCAGGAATTCATAGAGACCAACAAGTCAGAGGTTGTCCTGAAGTTCTCCTTTTGTGATGTGCATGAGGAAATCTGCGAGCCTGCCAGGGCCCTAGATGTAGAGAGTCGTTCTGTACATTCTGCAGGAATCATTAAATCCTAGCCTCATTCTCTGGAGAGTTAATATCTGTAGAGCAGTTTACTGTTGAGCAGCAACAGGCATGGTGCTGCCTCTATTGTCTCAATCCATTGCCATAATCATGCAGTGAAATCAGTGTCATTATTCCCATTTTGCATATGAGAAAAGAGAGGCTTATGCTTAGCAAACCGCTTAGGGTCGCACAGCAAGAAAGTAGCAGATTCAGGTTTGTTGGACACCAACACCTGTATTGGTAGTCACTCTAGTATCTGTTCTCCAAATATTCTTTTAACCCATTGATTTGGAAATTGTCACAAAATTAGCATCAGATGCACCAAATTTTCATTGGTTCTGGCCTGCTTGCCTCAGTTAATTCCTGGCATTCAATTCTATTTTATTTTCACCTGAATGGATTCACTGAGAAAAATGACCTATAAATTGCAGATCAACTAAGTTGGTTCAGGGGAAGGGGCAGAAAATGGTAATCTAGGTAATACCTGGAAATTTTCTAGCTGAAACTTCAAAAATTTCCATCAGGTTTTCTGTCCCCTTTGTGTCTTTTGGGTTCTGGGCTCTTAAAATTGACACGGTCACCTGTTTTCATTTTCAAAATTTCTCCCAGTAGCATTAAAGCTTTGATGAATGCTTTTGAAAGCCAAAGAGCATGTACATTTCGCATGAAAGGTTTTAAAAAGTACTTCAAAATAGAATATATGTGTGCTTAAACTTTTGACTTGTTTAACTATTAAGATAAATTTAAGCACTCTTAGGTGTCAACCTTGTAAATTAAAAATAACCATAGTAAATGCATGAACAGCATCGAAGCTATCCTTTTTGGGCCTAATTATAAAGCATGAGGCTGAAAACATTTGTGTTGATTTACTCAATTTCCTATTGTCAAGTTCTATGTCTATGCTTGATGTGATTATGTTAATGTGCTAATTAAGTTTGGTGTCCTTCATTGTACATTCAGCTCTCAGCAAAATAAGAAACTGCTATGAGAAGTATGTTTTCCTTGAATGTGGTTCAGAATAAATAGGACATATGCCCTGTGAGAGTAGGAAATGTTATCTTCTGGGTTGAGCTGGCTTAGATACAATTTAATTTGAACAATTGAACATATTTATAAGGTGCAAGAAGCAAATAAAAAAAAAAGAGAGAGTCCCAGCTGTGAAGCGTGACTTGTTTTCACCATTCAAGCTGGAACAACAGTGAATATGCCTCTATGTGGGCCAGAGCATTGGGGGACACTGCAGGGAGCAAAAAGCCAAGAATAATCTGCTTATATATTTTACCCAAGGCCACCCTTAGCTTTAATTTATATCTTGTTCTATTTTTTTCCTGACTTAATTTATGCCAACATTTTCATTTTTCGCACATTGATATTGCTTCTCACTTTCATCCGGAAACTCCAGAGAAAGGCCGGAGGCCCAGGTCCTGTCTGAGATAATGAGATATTTCTAAAAAGAGGCAAAAAGAGTCAATTGTTTCAATTTTCAAATTAAACTATAATATGATACTTTGTTAATACTTAAAAATTAATTTCATATTATTGAAAGAGCCCTTTTAGATTTATTTAGACAAAGACTTTTATCATCTATCACTCTTAGGCATACATTAGTTATGCTTTTCCTAAAATTGGAATTGCATTCATAGTTTTTCTCCCAAATCACTTTCAAGTTACAGTCAGCATCCATGTTTCTTTTTACAGTAGCAACCTCTGGACCAGCAGACTGTAGGTGGTGGAGGCATGGAGAAATAGAGCAGTGGTAGAACATTTGCCTAGCCAGTACCACAAGGAGGAAGGGAGGAAGGGAGGGAGAAAGGAAGGAAGGAGAGAAAAAAGAAAAACGTGGATGGTGGAGCATTTCTCATAAGAGTGTGCCCACCAGGGTCTCTAGAACATTCTGCAGGACTCACTGCTGAACTTTCTTATCCCAAACTTACCCTATATGACTCAGCACTTGCACTCCTTGGCATTTGCCCAAATAAGTTGAAAAACTTATGTCCACACAAAAACTTATGCCCACACATATGGATGTTTATAGCAGTTTGGTTCCTGACTGCCGGAACTTGGAGGCAACCAAATAGTTTTTCAGTAGATGAATGGATAAATAAACTGCAATACATCCAGATAATGGAATATTATTCAGTGTTAAAAAGAAATGAACTATAGCCTTGGCACAGTGGTGCACACCTGTAATCCCAGTGGATCAGGAGGCTGAGGCAGGAGGATCTCAAGTTCAAAGCCAGCCTCAGCAATAGCAAGGCACTAAACAACTTGGTAAGACCCTAAATAAAATATGAAATAGGACTGGGGATGGGGCTCAATGGTTGAGTGTCCCTGAGTTCAGTCCCTGGTACTCCCCACCCCGCCCCTGAAAAAATAAATGAAATATAAAGACATGGAAGAAAATTATATGCATTACTAAATGAAAGAAGCCAATCTGGAAAGTCTGCAGATTGCATGCTCCAAATTATCTGATTTTCTGAAAAAGACAAAGTTAGAGAGAGCAAAATATTCATGGTTGCCAGGGGTTGGCTGGGAGGACTGGAAGAATAAATGGAGCACGGAGAACTTTCAGGGCTTTGAAAGTACTTTGTATGATAGTAGAATGGTGGATCCATGTCATTACATGTCTGTTGAAATCCATGGAATGTACAAGAGTAAACCCACAGGGCAGCTATGGGCTGGGCAATGGTGACCCATCAGTGCAGGTTCATGGCTTGGAACAGAAGCAGTGCTCTGATGTAGGACATTGAGGGTGAGAAGGGTATAAACAGAGGGGCTCAGGGTTATATTTGAGAACTCTCTGTACTTTCCACTCAATTTTTCTGTGAACCTAAAATTATTCTAAAAATAAAATCTTTTTTTTTTTTTTTTTTTTTTTAATAAAAAGTAGAAACATTCCTTCTTGGAAGGAGACTGAAGAGACCTTAAGGGCTGTGACAACTAAACACAACATGGGGCTCAATAGGACCCTGAACAAGGATTTTATTTTTTTTTTCTATAAATGTCATTTTTGAGGAAACTGAAAACAACTAAGTAAAGTTTTTAGCTGAGATGATTATAGCAATGACAATGTTTTGGTTGGATAATCATAATATGATTATATAAGAAAATCCCTTATTCTTAGGAACAACACTGTAATGTTCACACAGCAAGGGCTGCAATGTCTCCAATGAGTCTCAAAGTGTTCTGAAAAAAAAATAGTGTTGATAAATATTATATATCTTGGAAAAATTATAAAGCAAATGTGGTAAAATGTTAATAGTTGGGGTGAAAGGATTATGATAGTTATACCTATTATTTTTTAATAACTCTATTATAAGATTGAAATTATTTCTAATTTTAAAAAATTGAGGAAGTAAATCACTTCAAAGGAAATAAAATGTACATGGAGGGTATTAAATTCATCTGTAACTAACTACAACATTCTAAATTTCTTTCCCAGCCAGGCGCAGTGGCACACACCTGTAATTCCAGCCAGGCCCAGAAGTACAGGCCTGTAATTCCAGTCACTCAGGAGATGGAGGGAGAGGGACCAGCTGGAGATCAGCTTGGGCTTCAGTGTGCATCTTGATCTATGTGTGCTAAGCAAACTGTGGGTGTCTTCTTATCCTGCTTTTTGTTTGCTTCCTCTATTTACCTTCTAAATCTCATCCCAATTTATATGTCACTAGGTTAACAAGAAAAGTTACATTTCAAGTTTTTATGTTAAAATGGAATAATGTCTGTCAGTAGGGAGGGCTCTATTTTGCATAAATCAATACTTTGAGAAAGAGTGAGCAAGACTATTAGAGTCAAACCAATCTGGGTTCACAGATTTAGCTAAATCACGTACTAACTGTGTGACTATAAGTAAATCACTTAACCTCTCAGAAAATTAGTCAAACAGATCTTTAAAATAGCATTAATAATAACTATACCAGAGAGTTACATCAAAGGGTTAAGGATTACGTGAACTGTATATAAGATAATTTTGTGATCATTTTGTAGTTGTTGTATACGTTATATATTATAAGTAATACTTCTATATATAAAGATATTGTGTGTGTATGAATGTAATATAGTTGTTTTATAGATTATATTGAATAAAAGTGAAGGGAGGGGCATGGGGTTGAGGCTCAGTGGTAACATGCACAGGGTTCCACCCTCAGCACCACATAAAAATAAATAAAGTTATGTCCATCTATTGCTAAAAGTATTTTAAAAAGTAAAAAGTAGAGGGAGGCCCAGGGCTGCTCAGTATCATATTGGGGTGGTATGGTCACTGTCCTTAGTCAGGAAATTTGTTTTGTTTTTAATATATCTGAAGCATAACTCATCAGGCCCTGAGGGACAAACTGAGACTTGAACTGAACAAATGTTGATTTTGGGGGGAGGGCGTGGGGGAAGGCTGCTGGGAATTGAACCCAGGGGTACTCTAACAATGAGCCTTTTTCACGTTTATTTTGAGACAGGGTCTCACTAAGTTGCCCATGCTGACCTTGAACTTGTGACCCTTTTGCCTCAGCCTCCCCAGAAGCTGGGATTACACACCCAACTCTAAACTGTTTTTTTAATGGGGAGTCAAAGTGGTAAGTATACCCAAGTGATCCTGGAAACTGATCATTACCTTCTCACAAGAGTGTCCTTGGGATACTAGATCATACTCTGAAGGTTGTGAGGGCAGAGAGGGGAGTATGTATATGGGGGAGGACTATAGGCCAGAATCTGAGTGGCTGAAGATTAGAAAGTTGGCTTTGTCAGCATGGGCAATTTATGGAGACCCTGTTCCAAAACAAAATAAAGCGGGACACAGTGGTACACACCTGTACAATCAGGTACTATAGCAAAATAAAAAATAAAAAGGGCTGGGGATGTAGCCAGTGATAGAGTGATTGTTTAGGATATGTGGGGCTCCTTGTTTTGATCAGACGCGCACGCGCACACACACGAAAAACTACCCAACTATCCATTAAATGGGAACAAATAGGTAAATATGGTGGATGTACCTGTACAATGAAATATTACTCAGCAGTAAAAAGAAATAAAGTAGTGATATATGCTATGACTTGAACTTTGTAAAATAAACATGCTAAGTTAAAGAGGCCAATCATAAGAAACTATATGTTATATGACAGTTATCTGAAATGCCCAGAATAGGGAACTCTAGAGAAAAAGTAAATTAATTAACAGCTGCCTAGTGTTAAGTTGGTTTAGGGCAAGTGAAGGGTGACTGAGTGTAAGAGGTGTCTTTTTGAAATGATGAAAATATTTTAAAAATGTGGTGAATATGAACTGTGTGTGAATATGAATTATATACTTTAAATAGGTAAATTCATGGCTTGCAAATTATATCTCTATTAAAAAATACATTTTAAAAAGCAAGGGGAAAAAAGAAGAAAAATGACTTTGTGACCAATGTCATTGTGTCTTAGTAGCTCTACCTCTCAGGGAGAGAAACCAGCCATGTGATTAGGGATCACTTTAGTTCTGACCCATTTTATTCTTTTCATGTTTCTTTTTGGTACCAGGGACTGAACATAGGAGCACTTAAGCATCAAGCCACGTCCCCAGCCCTTTTATTTTTGTTTTGAAAAAGGGCCACACTAACTTGCTGAGCCTGGTCTCAAACTTCTGATCCTCCTGCCTCAGCTTCCAGAGTTGCTGGGGATTTCAAGTGTGCACCACCACGCCTGGTTCTATTTTGGTTTCTTTTGTGTTCCTTCAAAAGATTTCTCATAGACCATCCTTTTCTGTCAACAAAGGAGTCCTTGGTCTCAGGATATAGCTCAGTTGGTAGAGTTCTTGCCTGCATGCAGGATGCTTGGGTTCAATCCCTAGCACCACATAAAGGAAAAAAAAAAAAAAGACCAAAGGTGTTTTAGAGTATGTTTGTTTGTTGCTTGATTTTTGGTTTTTAATTGTTAGTTGTAACAAGTTTTATTCTCTCTCCTCCTCTCCTCCCCTCCCCTCCCCTCTTCTCTCTCTCCTTTCCTCCCTCCCCCTTTCCTCTCTCTCTCCTCTCCTCCCTCTCTCTTCCCTC
>NW_026000196.1:442617-483091 GCF_001458135.2 Marmota marmota marmota
CCTCCCCCCCACCACACCCCAGCCCCCTGAATATGTATTTATCTTTAGCAGGTCTTGCTTAGATTTTCTAGACCTGATCTAAACCAGGAAAGATTTTAAGTTACCTTGAACAATTCTATCTGTTTTGTGCTGATTTCTGAAATCCTGGCTTTAGTTTCTGTCACTATAGTCAGAACTTCAGAAACAGCTTCTGATTCACATACCAACTCAGCAAACAACCCTTCCCTTTTTGGGGCACTTTGAGTAGGGTGACTGTTAGACCTATCCCAGGTCTAACTAGAAATGGACCTAGCCTCAGGGGAAAAAGAAGGAAAAGAAGGAAGGAAGGAAGGAAGGAAGGAAGGAAGGAAGGAAGGAAGGAAGGAAGGAAGGAAGAAAAAAATGAGGATTTCAAAGATATTACATATTGATAGTGCCGAGGACATTTCAGATGCTGGTGGGCTCTGCATTTGACAATTCTTCTGACTTTGGTTAACAAATCAATTGCTAGGGTGAAAATAAAGAATGGTCCTCACAGTGAACATTCAGATTGCCAGTGACTTCCCCATTCAAAGATATGATGAATATAATTTGATTCACAAAGTTTGAATTTAAAATTTAATTAATTCAATTTTGGAAGTTCCTGTAATGAAAAAGAGAGTAGGAAAATATTTTGTTTTCTCCCAAGCATTTTCTTTCCCTCAGTGATATGCTGTGCTATAGTTTATCAAGGAGGGATAGGAGAATGAGACTCTAGCTTACCTTAGCTACTGTCCCACATTCTTACAGTGGGAATTCTCTGCAACAAAGTATTTGATTTATAATCCTGTGTGAGAT
Source organism: Marmota marmota marmota (assembly GCF_001458135.2). Taxonomy (NCBI): domain Eukaryota; kingdom Metazoa; phylum Chordata; class Mammalia; order Rodentia; family Sciuridae; genus Marmota; species Marmota marmota. The sequence goes on from NW_026000196.1 coordinate 443,434, forward strand.
TGAGGAACTCAGACCTAAAGAAATGTACCCTTATCAGTTCTCATCCCTGTGTTAATGAGAGCTCAGGTGTTAGGGAAGAATCCACATTCTGGTAGGTCAGGAAGGAATGGGGACTCCCACTTCTAGGAAGGTTGATCATCTTAAACCAGAGAAGGAGGTGGTGTAATATTATGATACATATTTTGGTTTTCATTCATGGTTCCTGGCTCCCTTCCCCACAGACAAGTCATAAAAATTCTAATCTTCCTCTGCCTTTCTGACCATAAAGAAATTCCCTGACTGGGCTGGGGCTGTGGCTCAGTGGCAGAGCACTTGCCTAGTGTGTGTAAGGCACTGGGTTCCATCCTCAGCACCACATAAAAATAGGCAGATGAAATAAATCATGTTGTTCATCTACAACTACAAAAAATTGTTTTAATTAAAAAAAAAAAAGAAATTTCCTGACTTACCTTGTCTGACAGTAAATTATAAGATCTCCACCTCAGAAACTTCCTGTCCCATACCCTGGAGGAAGGCTACCTGCACATAGAGGCCAAGTGGATGCTGCACAGACCGGCCGTGTTGGGTTTCTCCACTCCATGTGTAAGGGTCCGGCGAAGCGTCGGAGAAAGAGACCACCAAGTGACCACTCATGCAATTGGCAGAAGGGGATTTATTGAGGATCCGATTCAGTGCGCTGAGGCTCCAGGCTCACCCAGGAAGGGAAAGCAGCCCAGAGCCCCGAGCAGGGGCTGAGCACTGCTTAAGTACACTTTTTTGGGGGAGGGCGGGGATTTTATATACATCACAGTCTCCTTTAACAAATCATTATACACCGCGGGAAAATCAAGCAACAACTCCTAAACATGATTAGTTCATTCATTGGCGGGAACAGGTCAGGCAGGGGTGATAGGTCAGTTCTAAGCGGGGTACACATTCAAACTGATTGGTTTTAGGGCCTAAATGACTATGTGACAAGTTACACAGAGTCCCAGGTTATTAGACAACCAAGCAGTCAGGGGAAATATTTACTGGGCGGTTCCAAGCATTGTCCTAACAGCTACAGGGATTTCAGGTTTTGCAGGTAGCACAGAAACCTAACAATACCTAATCCTTTACATTTTAACTCAGACCTTGCAGCTTAGAAACTTTACAATACCCGGTCTTTTACCCTTTAACTTTTACGCTTTAACTTCAATTTCTTTTACCCTTACACATGTAAGCATTAGATCATGTCCTTTCTGTCCAGACAAATTTCTACACTGTTTTCCATGCTTCAATAATTCTAACACAATGCTTGTAAAACCTAGACAAACTGGAGGTTTCTGGAGGGTGGCATGCCCACAGAGGGCATGAAAGCTCCTTGTCCCTTCCCCACTGTCTATGTCCCATGCATCTCTTCATCTGTATCCTTTGTAATGTCATTATAATAAGCTGGTAAAAGTAAGTGAGCATTTTCCTGAGATCTGTGAGCTGTCCTAGTAAAAATAAATCCCACCTTGGGGTCATGGGGACTCTGATTTATAGCCCATTGGATCAGAAGCAACCAGTCAGTTGGCATCTGAAATGGAGGTTAGTTTTCTGGGACTGAATCCTTAACCTGTGTTATCTGACACATATCTATCTCCAAATAGCTAGTGTCAGAGTGGAATTCAATTAGGGATACCTAGTTGGTGTCCAATGCAGAACTGATTGCTTGGGAGAAGCAATCTGCATCATGAGTAGGGTGAGAGAAACTGAGTTTGAGTGTTGTTTTTCTTTTGTGTCTCCTCAGGTAGACTCTGAATTGACCACTGTGGGACCTCCTTGTTTTCCTGTGAGCTGGAAAGAATTGAGGCTCCAGGATTGAAGGACTTAAGGCCAGGAGTATGCGTACAGAGGCAGGCCAGGCAGTGGTACCAACATTCCTATGTGTTTGATGTGGTCTAGCTTGACTTGTTTTCCAATCTGGTTTGAAAGCTGGTTTGCAGCAGCAACTAGCCCGTGAATTAGTAGTACTGAGAAGTACCAGTTCTAGAGCAGCCAGCAGGTATGGGAGCAGTAGCTGGAGACCCTTCTGCATTCTGGCCCCACATACAGGTGATAAGAAGCAGCAGGAATGGCCCTTTATAAGTGAGAACAGTGACTGCCCTAAGGTGATGGGGGCTGGCAGGCATGTTGTTGGCAGGGTGTACAGGAAAACAGAAATCTGGAAGTGTCTCCAGAAAAGGCCAGGAGAGAAGCAGGCTAGATGTGGCAGCAGGGTGGCTGACTGGGGTGGCAAGAGGCAACCAAGATAGATATGTGGGAAACTCAAATTTCTTGAGAATGTCTTGGAGTGGGAAACCTTGAGAAACACTAGGGTTTCTCCTGCCAGGGGAAGGTGGGTATGTGTGTTATACTTTGAGACACATAAATGGCATGATCATAATTGCTTCTCTTTCCCTCCAAACCATAACTTTCCTAACTCATCCAAGATGCTAAAGTGATACTTTTCTGTTCCATCTCTAACCTTTAATTTCCTAAGATACAATAATAGGAAGATTTTTTTTTTTTAAGTTTCTAAGGTTTAACTCTATGATTTACCTCTTACAGTTTTTTTTTACAGTTCATCTCCAGGTTTACATGACTGTGTTTAAAATAGCCAGATATTCAAAAGACCAAAATCTAACACCTCAATGGTTAGATGGAGCATTCTCAAAATAAATTTTCTCCAACAAAAACCGTGCTTGGTTCCCACTGACATTGTGACCTACAGGAAGGAAGTCCTTGTCACCTGTCCTTTGTTGTAGTAATTTGCATGCTAATGATTGAGCAGTCCCAGACCAGTCGGTTGGATAATGAACTTGGTCTAGTTGTGTTGGATCAGAGTAACCAGTGGGGAATGTTGAATATCACATGAAAAGAGAGATTAACCATTAACCCACTCCATTAGTTTACTTTGCATTTGTAAGCAAAAATTACTTCTTTATAAATAACAAAAGACAAGATCAAATACACACATATTTAGTGTTACATACTAAAAGGTCTGGAGAACTGTATTATGCTAAAACAAGTTTGTTCTTATTTGTGAGGGAGGTTTCCAAATTGAATTAATACAAAAGAAAAGTGATTATAAAAATCTGAATAACTTCATGTATGTGACATTTCTTCACTAATAAAATCAAAATCAAATGTGCCTAAGCCAGTGAAACAAAGTCGTTAAAGTGAACTGAAGGTCAGAAGCACTGCACAGAAGAATTGTTATAATTACTGGTAAATGAGGCAGACATATTTCTCATGGACTGGAGGAAATGAAAACTTACACGGAGGAGGGTTGTAAGTACTAAGAAGAATATCTTTATTCATACTCATTTCCCTTCTGTTCTCCAAAAGTAATTGATATAGCTTTTAGTGTGAATCAGAATGATAGCAGGAAATTAAAAATAAAAACCTAGCCCAGAGGAGTTAAAAAGAGAGAGACATGCAGGATGTGTTAGCTATTGCAGAGGGACACCACATTCAGCTCCGTGCACCTTATCACAGAAGAGACTGGGTTACATGATCCTCCATGTCTGTTAAGAAATACTCACTCTGTAAATATTAGAACACTTCATATGGGTCTGGCTATGAGCTGGCTACCAGGAAAAGCAGTAGCTCATAGTTTAATGGAATAAATAAATGTAAAAGGCAGGGCATGGGGGCTTAAGCCTATAATCCCAACTATTCCCAGGATGAGGCAGGAGGATCACAAATTCAAGGTCAGCCTAGGCAATTTAGCAAGACCTTGTCAAAATAAAATAGAATAAGTTAAAATAAAATAAAACAACAAGGGCTGGGGAAGTGCTGAAGCACCCCTGGATTCATACCTCAGTACTAGAAAAAAAAATGTAAGGAAAGAAAATCAACCCAGCACAGTGAAAGTGTAGAATAAGTGGTAGAATAAGGGGAAAGGGGGAATCTGGAACTGGAGGTCATACCTGCCCTGCCTGGAGGAGGGGAGGCAATCAATACATGGTTCCTGATGAATGAGAAGGCACTGGGAAAGGGGCATTTTGAGCAAAGGAAGTATCATGGCGTATGTGGGAAATGATGAATTTTATTGAAGCATATTTTGGGAGGGGAGTGTTGGGTTGGGGGTCAGAAAGTAAGTGTCAAAAGATAAAAATGGACAGGAAGGTGAAATTCTAGACCCAGAGGTTCTTTCCAAGACTCAGTCCTTGGGCTTATTTGTAAATGTTTCTTTCCATGCTTGCTAAGGTTGTTCCTGCATTTATCTTTGCTCATTTCCCTCCTGCTTTAATTTTTGTCTCACTTTGTGTCAGATGTCTGCGGAGTCTGTGGTTCTCCCAGCCCTCCTGTCCTTTTGCAATGGTATCCCTATTCTTTCGAGCTCTCTGCTTCTTTGTGGCTCTAGTCTAAGAATTCTATCAGGAGATGTGATGCTTCCTTCTCACATGATCCTATCTCCTCTCCCAGCTGGCACAGCCATGGTTACCTGCCCCTTGGTTGGTCTGCAGGAGACTTGTGACCCAAACCAGTATTACCCCAGCCTTTCCAGAGATGCTCTTCCTTTCCTGAAGTGCAGGAAGGGATGGAGCCCATCTCTGACCGTGGGAGCTGAAGGTGGTTTCACCTTTATCTGCTAGGAGCTATGTTCTTCACCACATGGAGGAAGTGGTGTGGAGTGAGAAAGAACGACATGAAAAAGAGGAGGAGAGCTGGGCATGGTGGAGCACACCAGTGACTCAGGAGGCTGAGGCAGAATGATTAAAAGTTGGAGGCTAGCCTCAGAAACTTAGTGAGGCTCAGATTCAAAATAAATATGAAGATGGTTGGGGATGTAGATCAGTGACAAAGCACCCCTGGGTTCAATCCCCAGTACTGAATGAGGGAAGCAGGGAGGGAGAGGGAGAGAGAACAAAACAAAACAAAAAAACCTCAGGAGACCTGTTCAGGTTCAGAGGCCTGGTTCCAGTTTTCCTGAAGTCTAATCTGTATCCTGATTACTACCTCAAGTTGGGAAGATTTCATGTACAAAGTAAGAAATTCTTATTAATTTGCCCCAAGATTCTTTTTTTAGCTAAAAGCTAAGTTCATTTATATTCATTCAGTTCTATTAAATAAACAAGTATTAGCAGCTATAGATTTTTCTCTGAGTATGGCTTTTGATGTAGTCATTATTATACTATTTTCCAAATTGTCAGTAACCCCTGCCACCCCCACCAATTTGCTCCATCTCATTCTTGGCTATTGAAACTTATCTTGTATCAACAAATACATTATACACTCACATGCCAGATAACATCCTAGGTTTTTTCACAAATTTCAGCTCATTTTATTCTCACAAACCCTTATGAGGTAAGTACTATTATAACACTTTCATAAGTAAATAAACTGAGGCACAGAGGCTTTGACTCATACAGCAGTTGCATAAAGTTGCTGAGATTTGAGCATGGGACTATGTGGCCTCCATGATCATGTTGAAAGACAGCCTAGAATCTAAACTGCTCACCATTGTCAGTCCAGAAACTGCTGAAACCTAGAGAGCCATGGTAAAAGGGCCAGGGCAAGCATCTGCCAACCTACACATAAAGCCCACATTCTTCCAGCAAGAGAACAATTCCCAAAGACATCTCCAGGGAAAGAGATATGTCTGTAGCACTTTGGGCTAATCACTGTCTCCAAGCCCACTCAGTCATAGCCATGCCTTCCCCTTGGGCCTGGGGTGATTTCGTCCTGCATTTGGAAGAGGAGTTGAGAGTAAATCCAGAGGAATTGTCTTACAACATAGCCACAACATAGGGGTTACAACATAGCCCCCGGCAAATAGCAAGACTTATCCTTTGTTGTTGTTTATTTTATCTATCGAAGACTAGAAAAACTTGGTAAAAATCCACCACCGTTGTGATATTTGTCAACTTCTCCTTAAAAATGTAGGTATTTTTGTTGTTCACATTTTAGCATCATATTAATTGGTTTTGATTCCAAGAGTTCATGGATTTTTGCTATAGATATGTTTGTTCTATTTTTATTTTAGTAGGAACCTGCCTCACTTCTCCTCTTCCCTCTGTGATGCTATCAGAAGAACATTTTAGTCTCTAAAGTGTATAGAGTACATGGATTACCTCATTACCTTAGCTATGACTTAGCATGTATCAAGGTCAGAAACTCAACCACCTCATACTCAGCTGAACCCCATGTGCCTTGTCATTGACAGCTAACAGTGGCCCTTTGTTTTTGACTTTTGAAAAGTTCAGCATCTTTCAGATGAGTGGATGGATAGCACTCTCTCATTCAAGCGAGTCCCCACCATCCCACTGTGCTCCTCTTTAACAAAAAGTCCAGGTGATGCTGGAGGGAGAGGTTGGGGAGAAGGGAGTCTTAGATCCTTGCTCTATTGTGAATGTCTAGGATGGTCTTTTAGGAAGGTGACCACTAAGGTATGTTTGCAGTGGGGGTGGAAACAAGGGGCCCCTGGTTTGGGGCTTTTGTTCTTCCAATCCTGCCCACTGTGGCCACTTAGTCCTCACTCAGCTTTTTCTGAGTCTATATTCTAAATATCTTCATGTCCCCTGGCAGAGAGTCCAGACCTGATTATAAAACAAAATTATAAGAACTTTATGATAAAGAACCAATGTCTGGGGAAAGGGTTAAATTTCCCCCTTCCCCCTGCTAGCCTCTCTTCAGGGAACCTAATTATCTATTTGATTGTAAATAGCTGTCTCTAGGAGTCTCTCTTTCAAAATGTAAACATCCCTGTGAAAGGCTTACAGGTCAGAGATTCAACAGGTGCCTGTAAAGAGTGTAATTTCTTAAAATATATGTATATATATACATATATATGTGTGTGTGTGTGTGTATACATGTATTTATTTATTTTTTAGTTGGAGTTGGACACATACCTTTATTTAATTAATTTATTTTTATGTGGTGCTAAGGATCAAACCCAGGGCCTCTCACATGCTAGGTGAGTGCTCTACTGCTGAACCACAAAACCAGCTCTTGGATCAAGCCAGTGCCTCACAGGTGCTAGGAAAGCACTCTATCACTTGAGCCACAACTCCAGCCTCTCATTTCTTCTTATACTTTGAAACTTTCTGAACTCTGTAGAAATGTAGCTACATCACTTAATTGCTAGGCCAATTAACTGCTATTTAAACTACAACTTCTTTGACTTAGTTCTTAGAAATCTCTCTTAAGAAGATAAACTCAAGTCATATTGAGTTACTGTTGTCTGTGATGAAGGCCTCTTCAAGATAATGCTCACAGATATTTTACTGTCTTTGTTCTACACCTGGTAGCTATTTATTATAATTTCCATGTGCATGGTCTTTGATCACATAGGCCAAGAATTCAAACCCACTGATGTTGTAATGGTGAAGAAATGATGTCAAATTTCTTAAAAGCTCCATGTAACTTCAGCTCAGGGGCCCAGAATGTCAGAGCACTAGCCCATCTTAGTTTGCTGGAGTAATAAATCTGAGTTCTCCAGTCTTTTGAGTGATGCTTGTCTCTTGCTGAGTGTGATTTCCATGACCCTCTCACTTAGAGGACAACTAGTACCACAAGGGCCATGGGGGCAGGAGCACTACTCAGGCCCAGCTCTGGAGCCACACCTGAATCCCTGCAGAACTTTGTTGGTCTCCTAGTCTCCCAAGGGGACTGAGCCCCCAACTCCTCTGCATTTGGCTTTGTTGATATGTCTCTACTAGGACTAAGCCTAGAATGCAAAAAAAATGTGGGGCTGACTCTTTTCTCCATTCTCTCCCTCTCTCCTTTCTTCTTCTCCCTCTTCAAGAAACTCAGCATGATGAGCTTCCCCATCTGACCTCTCTCTTGGGCAGGAACCTGCCTCACTCCTCTTCCCTCTGTGATGCTATCAGAAGAACTTTTTAGTCTCTAAAGTGTATAGAGTACATGGATTACCTCATTACCTTAGCTATAACTTAGCATTGCAGGTAACATCATCCCAAGATTACAGATGGGGAAAGTGAGACTTAGGGAGGTTTAACAAAGTTCTGGGGGTAGAGTAACTCAGCAATAGAACAAAGATCTGCACCACACTTTTTGCTTCAAAAGAAGAAAGGCTTATGCCTTTTCCTTTTTCTCCCATATCTTTTGTTGGTGCATTATAGTTGTATGTAATGGTGGAATTTTTTGTTACATATTCATATGTGCACACCATATAACATTATAATTTGGCCAGTACCATTCCCCAGTATTTTCCCTTTCCCTCAGGCTTATACCTTTTTTTGTATAAAACTAAGGCTTCATCCACCTCTGGTGTTTTGTCTCTGATTCTTGGTGTAAAAGAGAGACCTTAATAGAGAAAGCAGGGTGGAGAGGTAGAGCTGCTACATAGAGAGCCTGCTGGCAATTGTTGCTTTTGCAGAATTAAAAATGGGTGGAAATGTAGTTCAGTGGTAGAGCACTTACCTAGTATGCATGAATCCCTGGGTACAATCCCCAGGAACTCTCCCCTACCCCAAAAGGAATGAAAGATGAGAAGGTAAGAATGGGGATAACAGAGACCTATAAATTTTTCTCTCCAGCAAAGAAAGAAATTATTAAAAAATGGAGGAGTAGGGAAGAGCAGAGAAAAAGTCTGTGATTATCTGCACAGCAGTCCATTATTTGCCCTTCTGTTCCCTCTATTTCCATAGAAGTTCACGCTGCATTCCCAGTCTCCTGCCATTTTAAAGTGAAGTTAAAAAGAGATAAAAATCCCTTGAATCATTACATTTTTTTAAAGAAAAAAATTCATAGTTGTAGATGGACACAATGCCTTTATTTTATATGTTTATTTTTATGTGGTACTGAGGATCAAACCCAGTGCCTCACACATCTGGGCAAGCATTCTGTCACTGAGCCAGAACCATTACATTTTATACATTTTATACACAGAAATTTTTTGTCTCCAGTGTTAAGGATATGAAGTAGAATGGGGGTGACTACTTTCTCTCACCAAGTTTAAAGGCCGGGGGAGAAAGGCTTGGAGACTTTGGTGTTTATTAACAAGTGGTAGGTCAACCCTGATCATTTCTGGGTTGTTTCTCAGTGATTTGTTGTTGTTGTTGTTTTGTTTTGTTTTTTTTAATGCAAATCTTAGCCTTAAATTCAACAGTCTTCTTTGGAATTTAAAAGAGTTCTAGGTTGTTTAAAGGTTGAGTGGAATTCCTAAGCCTGTTAACTGGTCACAGTCTACTAACTCTCATAATTAGCAGGAGACCACTGTATTGTGTAAACGCCACTCAGTATTCAACAATGCCTAACTGCTGCATTTCAGACTGTTTACTTACGAGGGGGCCTTTCATCCACAATCAATGTTTCTGAGCATTTAGCCTATTTAATACTGGGAGACAAGAGAGGAGGTGGGCCAGGGCCCAAATCATCTATTTCTCTACCACTTTTCCATTGCTCCCCACACCACACCACCCCATCCCAGTCTCCAAACCCCAGCACTTTGAGTGACTCAGTTCTAAGTCTTATCTGTGGTATGAGCTACATGACCTTGAGAAAGTCACCTCTTTACCCTGAGTTTGTTTCCTACTTTGCAAACTCTAGGGAAACTGAATTGGGTGAAGGCAAAGGTCCTTTCTGCCTCTGAGGTTCAGTGATGTGGAAAAGATGAAAGTGACTCTTCCTTGTGAAAGTCAAACATATTCATTATTTACCCAAAACTACAACATGCAACAGACTTACACTGACTATGGAAAATGTTCCCATTTCTAGCAGTTGTCTACCTGCTGTCTTTTATTGCAGTGAACAAGTAAAAGGTGGCTTGTGAAAGATTCAGTACCAAAGATATTTAGACAGTAGGGTTTAGAAAAATGGTCAGAGGAAAGTAAGACTTGTCAACAAACATGCATGGCTAGATGTATGTGTGTAACAGTCATACCAACTGCAATTTTATTTTTGAGGGAGAATATTAGAAACATATTGGAAACAAAATTAGCCACATGTAGTGGCTGCAATGCTTGCTAAATGGATATATAAATGCCAAGAAGGGGAACTTGCTCAGTTTTTAAGGAAGTAGAAAGCCAGAGAAGGGGGCCAGGGTTGTAGCTCAGTGGTAGAGCGGTTGCCTCGCATGCATGAGGCCCTAGGTTTGATCCTCAGCACCACATCCAAAAAAAGTAGATTAAAATATATATATATATATATATATATATATATATATATATATATATTTTTTTTTTTTTTTTAAGACAGAAAGCAAGCTGGAAAAGGGAAAGAACTTGGTAGGAGACAGCTGCAGTGATACTGGTGCTGTGATTATAAATGGGCTGCCAGGGGTAGATTGCCTGTGAGGCATAGGGCCAAGAAGGCACTCTGAATAGCAGAAACACCTGAGATGGAGTTCTACCTTGTTTGATGAGTGAGCAAAGGGAACTTCCTCTTAAGAAACCTTCATTCAAGTATATATTGTGCATTAACTAAGCACACATAGCTATTAATGTGTTGCTTTGGGGACATGGACAAGAGATGCAGAGTTCTTCTTTGGCTTGGTGCTAGGAGAATCAGAGAAGTATACTTTAATGTGGGATGGAGTTATAGCCCAGCTGATATCCAGGTTGACCTTAGCCTCTCTTTTTTGGCCTGAATGCACAATGCTTCACTTTTCTCTTGAAATGTCTTCTCTTTCTATACCCTACTCATTTTCTCCAATTGCTAGGGCCTCCATTGCTCTAGCTCATTTGGCAGTGACCACTGGCTGGAGATGTGTATCCAGGGACTCTGTCTCAGCCTCCAAGCAGCTGCCTTTTGAGTGCAGATGCCTTGTTTCATCCCCTGCATGCCCAACACCCAGCTTTGAGCCTAGTACACAGCAGAACTCAACATTTGTCAAACTGAAACTATTAGACCAAAAGTGACAAATAACTCCCCAAAGAGTGTTTATTTGGAAATACATTTCAAGCATTCTCTATTTCCTCAAATGCTTCTTTGCAAAGATTTAAGGTAGTGTGATATTTTTGTAAACATGTCTATGTTTAGGAGTCATCTTGCCCCTCTGGGCTCTTACCTGAGGCTGTATTCATTTTTCCATCTCAGCTTTATAGGGCACCTACTGTGGTGGTGTCATTTCTATAAGCCTTGATCTCTCTCAGAGATCCTAGTGGCCAGTAGAAAACAACCCTTCCAAGTTCCCTACACCCTACCTTCACCAATATATGCAGATAAAACTATTTAAAAATCTTTTTAAATTCTCAATTTGCAGTGTAAATAAGGCTCTTTCAAGGACCTCAAAAAATAAACAATGACAGTCACCACAGCAAGGGGAGCAGAACTGAGCGACTTACTCAAAGCCAAGCCATTCTCAATTTTCTGGGCCCGCTGCCTGTGCTTGGGTGTCTGCTGAGTGCCCTTTGCTGCTGCGTGCACTGGTGGCCTTGAAGTGCGATGGTGGGGGTGGGGGAGTAGGAATTTCTGGGCACCCGGCGACTCCCTTCGGCACTGGGACGGCGTCCCTGGCCTTGGGATTCAAGCAGAGCGGCCCTGGCATGCTAAGTGGGCAGCACTGGGGCGCCTTTGTTTCTCGTGGCCATCTCTAAGGACCCGTTTCCCTCTGAATCTAAATTGATCTATCCCTCACCCACCCTGCCCGGGCCCCCAGAAAAGACAGCGCCTTTCAGTGATGCGTCCCGAACACCTGGAGGGTGGGCGTGGGGGATAACCTAGGCTGAGCGGGTACGAAAAAGAGGTGTATACCAGCAACCCCCAGCCTGGGCAGCCCCAGCACTGCGCGGGCCTGAGGGGCTCCAGGCTGGCCAGCGGCCCCAACCTGGGGGGTCCAGTTGCCGGCAGCCCCAAGTCTCGCGGTGCTACGTCTCGGACCCGGGAGCCCGGCAGGGCGCTCCCCGCCGCGCGACAAAGGCTGAACCGGGAGGAGGAGGCCGCGCAGGGAGGAGGAGCAGATAGAGGCGGGGGCGGCGGGCCGCGGCAGCGGGAAGNGCGGCGGTCAACCCTCCGGGTGAGTAGCGGCCGCGGCCCCAGACTGCGCAGCCCTCAGGGCCTGCCCGGGCCGGAATGGGCCGGAGCGCACTGGGCGTCCGGGGGCCGCAAAGCCAGGCGCGCAGCCCGGGTGGGTGGGGGAAAGGCTGTCACTCGGCGCGGCAGCCTCAGCATCAGCACCAGCATCTCCACCCTGCTTTCTGCCCCATCCTAGTTCTCGCCTGGCGCCGGCCAGCACCCCTGAATAGCGCGACGCTTGTTCGCTTTCTCCGGAACATGAAGGGCCAGCCCCGAAGCTCTAGCAATTCCTCAAACAGTCACCTTTGCCTTCCCCATCCCACGCGTTTTTCTCTTCCGGTTCTGACTCTGGTAGTGTAGCGTCGGCAGCGGGTCCCGGCGGGTGCCTGGTACCGCGCTGTCTGAGGGAAAAGTTTGGATCCGGGATTCAACAGGGTAGAACTCCAGGGATTCTCCCCTGCCTGCCCCGCCCCCCCAAGCGCCGGTCCTTTGCGCTTTTTACAACTGGCCACTGTGTATATGAATCGTTCCTGGGCACGAAAATCCCACTCTGTAATAATGTAGCATGGAGCATACCTGCTCCTGTCCAGGTCATCATCTGCCTTCTACAGCCGTAATCCTGTAACAAGTGTGCTCCTTTTTGTGATTTAAAAAAAAGAAAATAATCATGATTAAGGGGGAATATTTACCTGTTTCGGAATTGTGGCATGGAAATTCTGTTTTCGTTGAGAAAGTTTCCTATGGTCTGAGCAGTACTGGCTGCAGGATGTCTGAGAATGGGACACTGAGATTGCAGCAAAGTTTTGGGTGTTGAGTAATGACTGCTGTGGGCCTGGTAGGTCACTAGGTCCCCACAGGGACAATCACAGAGGTCAGCCTCCAGGAAAGTCCCAGTTGAGGGAGTTTATGAGACCACAGGGATGTGCTAAGCACAATTGCTTAGCAGAGAGAAGTGTCATCAAAGAGGAGTGAGGGATCACTTCCATCTGTGGTGGTCAAGGAAGGTTTGGGGGATTAGACTGCAATTAGACTGTCCATCTAAAAGGTGAAGTTTGGCTATACAGAGCTTGGGACTGAGGGAAATTGCAGGCATGAGTTATGATGGCCTGGATCTAAGCATGAGTGGAGGTCAGTGAGTGGCTGGTGCACTGGGGATTTAAGGAGAACAGAAAGATTTAATATTAAGCTGTGTGGTGAGGCTAAGAACTATGGACTTCCCCCACGTTGAGAGAGAGTTCTTAATGGTATTGAACAGGGAAGTCTCATGATCCCTGCTTTTTTTTTTTTTTTCCAGGTTAATTTGTCAGCTATGTCTAAGTAACATAGAAATAAGGTAACCAGACTGGAGGCGGGGAAGCCAGGTTTCAGTGAAGCATGAGGAGGTCAGACTTAGCAGAAGTGGCTTGAACAGAGAGGAAGGAAAGCACCATTGAGTAGGTAAAGGAGTTCAGATTTGATGCTGATTATATTGGAATAATGGCAGAGGAGGAACCAAGGAGACACTGAGGTTAGAAACCTGTGTGATTAAAAGGAAGGAGGCCCATTAACAGAAATAGGGAGTCCTAAAAGAACAGACAAGGAGTTCCCTGTTTAGAACACTGAGTGGGAAGATGGTTTGTATAAAAACCAATGCCAGGTTGTTTGTCATTGAAGCAATTTCAGACCATTCAGCTACTTAGAAATCAATAGAAAATTAAGATTTAAATGTAATGAAATTAGAAAAAGCAAAGAAAGTTAAATGAAGATATTTTAGCCAAGTATGGGTTTATATTGGGAAAAGGAATAAAATTTCAGGCAATTCACATAATTCATGTCCCATTACATCACCACTGAAAACTGTTTTATCTATTAAAAATCCCAAGATCAACATAAGATGGGCGGTTGCCTGTCTTAATGGTGTTGAGCATGTAGCGCCTGTGCCTCTGGCTCTGGGGAACTTGGTACAGCCACAAGGTCTCATTTGTGCTGTTGTAAATTCCTGATTAGCGTGATAGAACTCTCTGGGTCTTTTCTCTGTTGACAGCAGAGATCTTGAGCATGGCGAGAATGTCTCAAAAGAGCTTTCCTTGAGGTGGCTACCCTTTCTGTTATCCATCATCAGTTCTCTTAGTGGTACCCATAGTAGCATGCAGATCTGTGCGGATACATTGTTCTTCCCCCATATACATCTCTAGCTTCTTTAAGGGAAAGGTTTAGTTTAATGGATATGGCCAGAGATTCAAGCTAAAGAGAGAGATTTCAGATTCTATGAACCATTTACAACAAATAGAGGCATGGCCCTTGAGGCCATCCTCATGAGAAAAAGTTACAGGATTTTTGATTGTCGCCTCTTCCTCCTGCCTCCCCCCTCTCTTTAGATGTTGTTCCTTTGCACTGAGTAAGAGCTTGGTAAACACAGCTAAATGGACTAGGAGATAGCAGGATTTATTCCTATTTTGTGTTTAGGGTACAGTGGCTGCCTCCCCACATCCACTCACTTGCTCCTTGTTTTTCAGTTGATCACTGAGTACCATTTACAGTGACACTGTTATGTGATGTAGTGAGGACCCTCTGGAGCCTTGGTGATGTCAAATGAAGTTGGAATCTTCACCCTCTCATGTTACTAAGTTGATATGATCCAGGTTCAAACCCACTTTAATCTGCTCTTTATAGGTCTCCTGTTTGGGACTTGGGTAAGAATACTCCTTGTTACTCTAGGAGAGAAGAGGTCTCTGAAGAAAGAAGGGCCTGACTCCCAGGTATTTTCATGGCTCCTGCTACTGAAAGTCCTGGGTGCATTTCTTGCCTCCTGTGGCTCTTGACTCTTCCATACTTCTGTGTCATTTCCAGTCTTTACACTGGTCACTGATATTGTTGTATTGGCTGTTATTTTTTTTAAATTTTTAATTGAGGGATTCCACCTCTTGGGTCCCCTTCTTCCTCCAGGAGAAGTCTTTTCTGCGGTCCTTTAATAAACTTCTAATTTCTACTCTGAAAAAAAATTTTTTTAATTGATTTTTTAAAAAAATAAATGACAGCAGAATGCATTACAATTCTTATTACACATATACAGCACAATTTTTCATATCTCTGGTTGTATACAAAGTATGTTCACACCAATTCGTGTCTTCATACATGTACTTTGGATAATGATGTCTATCACATTCCACCATCCTTGTAACTCCCTGCCCTTCCCCTCCCACCCCTCTGCCCTATCTAGAGTCTGTCTATTGCGCTCATGTTCCCCCTCCCTACCCCACTATGAATCAGCCTCCTTATATCAGAGGAAACATTCAGCATTTGTTTTTGGGGGATTGGCTAACTTCACTTAGCATTATCTTCTCCAACGCCATTCATTTATCTGCAAATGCCATGATTTTGTTCTCTTTTATTGCTGAGTAATATTCCATTGTGGATATAAGCCACATTTTTTAATCCATTCATCTATTGAAGGTTGGTTTCATCTAGGTTGGTTTCACAGTTTAGCTATTGTGAATTGTGCTGCTATAAACATTGATGTGGCTGTGTCCCTGTAGTATGCTCTTTTTAAGTCGTTGAGTATAGACCGAGGAGAGGGATAGCTGGGTCAAATGGTGGTTCCATTCCCAGTTTTCCAAGAAATCTCCATACTGCTTTCCATATTGGCTGCACCAATTTGCAGTCCCACCAGCAATGTCCCACATCCTCACCAACACTTATTGTTGTTTGTCTTCATAATAGCTGCCATTCTGACTGGAGTGAGATGATATCTTAGAGTAGTTTTGATTTGCATTTCTTTAATTGCTAGAGATGATGAACATTTTTTTTCATATATTTGTTGATTGATTGTATGTCCTCTTCTGAGAAGTGTCTGTTCAGGTCCTCTCTATTTGTCTGGCCAGGGATGACATTCTCTGGATTAGAGAATGGAATTGTGGAGTTGGGGGAGGGGCATGCTTGTGCATTATTTGTTTTGCTATCTTCTTGGATGATATTTAAGCATATCTGACTTAAATGAAATAGTGAAGGTTTGAATTAGTTACATGCATGAAAGGATATCTGCAGCTGACATGGCACAATTAAGAAGGAGACTGTTTTCTCAGTGCCATTGTTTTATCGTAGCCTTTCATAATTTTAAGTATGGAGGAATAAGGTACACATTCAGATTAGTAGTCATTAGGAGTTATGCATTATCCAGACAGTGTCTGAAATTAGTATTTGCAGAATAGACTTAGAGGTTCACTTTTTTTCTGGAGTCTTTTTTTATACTCTCCCACCCTTTAGGCTTCTGGTCTTTGACATTTTAAATTGGAATTAATTATATAATACAGGAAGATTCTCAGGGCAGAGTACTTTAGATGGAGGGATGTTTGGAATTATTCAGCAACACATTGGATATCTTTGATGTGCCAAGCACTCTGTAGGATGCAGAGTAATGCAAAGATAGCAAGAATTTTCTTGACCTTGGAAAGTTCTGAGCCTAATAGAGTAGGCATAAGTAGATCAACTTTCTAGTTGGGAAAAAAAAAAGAATGAAATGAATGTTGACTAGGTATGGCTATATTGTAACAGGGACCCAGACAAAGTCTTGTTACCAGGTAACTTGTTACCATCCCATATATCCCTGCTCCCACACAATAATCCAAAAACAAGCCTTTTGCAGAGATATTTTGACCTAAAATTTCTATTTCCTAGAAATTTTAGGAAGGGTCGTTTTGAGCTGGCAGTTGAGGCAGGAGATGGGCAGATTTGTGCAAGTAGGGGGTACTATCAAGTGGTTGTCTCCTCAGTGCTCTTGAGGCCCCAGCAGGTCACCCAAGAAAGAGGTGGATTTAGAGCTGTTGAGAGACCCACGCTGTGTCTGCAAGCTGTCCTGCCTTATGTGGAATTAGAGCACCCAAACTAGCTCAACAGAGAATTAAATCTGACTTCTCTAAATACAGTTTTCATTGAATCTACAAGCCGATACATTGCAAAATGCAACATTATTTTGCTTTTTTCTTAGAAGAAACTGCTACCAAGTCAACTCTTTTGCAGTGTTTAAAAACACTTTTAAATTTCAGTGATGTTGGGCTGGGGATGTGGCTCAAGCGGTAGCGCGCTCGCCTGGCACGCGTGCGGCCCGGGTTCGATCCTCAGCACCACATACAAAGATGTTGTGTCCGCCAAAAACTAAAAAATAAATATTTAAAAAAAAAAAATTTCAGTGATGTTAAAAAAATGTGCATCTTGAAATCAGTAAAATATTGTGCCTTATGAAAAAAGTCAACTTTGCTGACTACCTGCAGTTAAAATACATGGTCTCCTTTTCAATAAAAACTATAAAGTGTGCCCTTAGGCATGTGTCAGGGAACCCAATGATGGACTGATGTCCTTTTGGCTTCCATCAAAAGAAAGGAAAAAAAAAAAGTAGAAAAAAGGGAGTGATATCCAAAAAAGAGGTTTATTTTTTTTCTCTGTGTATTTTTTTAAAACAACTTTATTTTTTTTAGAGTATTTTTAAGTACATAGCAAAGTTAAGAGAAAGATACTGAGATTTCCCTTCTCCCACACAAGGCCATCCTCCCTTATTATTAACTACATAACCCTCCAGAGGTCCATTTGTTAGAGTTGATGAACCTACACTGATACGTCATAATCACACAAAGCCTGTAGTTGACATTAGGTTCACTGTTGGTGTGCTTTCTGTAGGTTTGGACAAATGTATAATGACAGGTATCCATCACTGTAGTATCATACAGTTTCCCCACCCTAAAAATCCTCTATGCTCTGTCCCTTTATCCTTGCTCTTTCCCAGCCTTTAGTAACCACTGATCTTTTCACTGTCTTTACAGTTTTGCTTTTTCCAGAATGTTGGAACCTATGTGGTTCAGATATGATTTGAGTGTGTCCTTCAAAGCTTCATGTGTTGGAAGCTTGGTGCCAGAGTGACAATGTTGAGAAGTGGTGGAAACTTGGAACAGGTGAGGCCTACCTAGTGGGAGGTGATTAGACCTTTAAGAAGAATTAATGCTTTTCTTTTGGGAGTGTGTTTTCCTTCTCATGGGAATTTCTTTGGAAGTTGTTGTTATGAGAGAGGCTGACACCTCTCCTGAATCTTTCTTGCTTCCTGTCTCGCCATGTGACCTCTTTCTTCGTCTTTCACATGTACCCCCGCCATTGTGATAGTATCCCCACTGAGGCTCTTATCAGAGCCAGGTAGATGCTGTCACCATACCCTGGAACCTCCATAAGCTTCTTTTCATTATAAAGTACCCAGCCTTGCTGATTACATGTGACATACACCTGTATACCTAGCTGTTCAGCAGACCTCGAAAGTTTGAGGTGAGCTTGGGCAACTTAGAGAGACACTGTCTCAAAATAAAAACTAAAAAGGACTGGAGATGTAGCTCAGTGGCAGAGAATTCCTGGGTTCAGTCCCCAGTACTGGGGGAAAAAATTACCCATTCTCACATTGTTATAGCAACAGAAAACAGACTAATACAGAACTATACAGTATATCCCCCTTTCAGCTTGACTTCTTTCACTGGGTAATGTTCTTTTATATTTCCACCGTGTCTTTTAGTGGTTTGATAGTGCATTCTTTTTACTGCTAAATAAGATTCCATCATCTGGATGTACCACAGCTTATTTATCCATTTAACTATGGAAGGACATCTTGGCTGTTTCTAAGTTTTGACATTTATGAATACAGCTGCCGATGGCCAACACTTATGAACAACTACTGTGTGCTAGGTACTGGGGTTAAAATGATGAGCAAAATAAGTACAACCCTGGCCATCAAACAGTCACATTGCCATAAAACAGTCACACAAATTTGTTATAAAATGTGTTAATACTATAAAGAAATGATCCCCTGAGGTAAAATAATTGAGGGACTTAATTTAGATTGGAGGATTGGCATAGGCCACTTGAAGTCAGTGAAGCCCTCTTTGAGGAGTGACCTTTAAGTCAAGCTCTGAGGAGTGAAGAGAAACATAAAGAAGAACATTCCAGGTACAGGGAGAGCCCTGTGGTTGGGAAGAGCTGAGCAGGTTTGAACAACCAAAAAAGGACAGTATTGAGGGAAAATGGTGAGCATGGATAGAAGTGGTGTGAGAGGTTGGAGAGGAGGATGGAGACTGGCTCCCACAAGGTGATGGATCTTGGGTTAAGGGTTCTGATTTGATTCTAAAGGAATTAGAAAGCTTTTGAAGGGTTTTGTGTGCGGGAGATACATGATACAACATGTACTTTTTTTTTTTTTTTTTTTTTTTTTTTTTGTACTGAAGATTGAACCCAGGGGTGCTTTACCCCTGAGCTTCCTTCTTTTTATTTTTGATTTTGAGATGGGCTCACTAAATTGCTAAGGCTGGCCTGGAACTTGCAATCCTCCTGCCTCAGCCTCTTCAGCAGCTGTGGTTATAGGCGTATGCCACCATGACCAGCCCATTGTGCACTTTCACAGGATCCCTGTGGCCTCTGTGTGCAGAACAGATTGGAGGGAGTCTCAGAAGCAGCAAGACTCCAGTTAGATGATGCAGATGAGTGTCAGTGGAACTGGAGCGAAGTCAATGGATTTGAGATGTATATGGGACAGGAATGTCATACTGAGCAACCCCTGTTCCTCCTTGCCCATCTTTGCAGTTGGGCAAGGTCTGTCCTGCTTGGGGTAGAAAATCATCATGACTTTATGTGAAATGTAAGGGGAAGAGGTGAAGGATGATTCCCAACTTTCTGGTCCTGACACTTGGGTGGTTGAAGGTGATGGGAAGATGGCGAGGTGCCGGTGGCCAGTAGGGTATGCCCAAGGCTTCAGTATTTGACATTTGGCGAGGTGCCGGTGGCCAGTAGGGTATGCCCAAGGCTTCAGTATTTGACACTTTCTATTAGAGAGGCTGTGGGACACATGGCCTAGAGATCTGGGCTGGAGAAATAAGTAAAAGGAGATGTTAGCATTTCCCAGTTTCCCTTAGAGTATTATTTGGGGGTAAATTGGGTCACAGATTGTAGGATATTTAAGCCAAATAACTTAGTTCCCAAACAGCACTTCTGTTTACGGCTTTATAATCTGTCTTTCTTGAGATTCACTAGGACACAAGGTCATAGGGAGATTATTTCTGCATTTTTTTCAGAGCCATTAATACACTCATACACGTATACAGACTTGTGCTGGTTTGTAATGTAAGAAAGGAACATCCTTACTTAGAGTTGCCAAGAAGTGAAATGTGCTGCTTGGGAGGCCATGAAATTTTCCAGTAGGATCTGGTGGGCAATTTTGTGGAGCAGGTCTGGCTATTGAACTAGGTTTTCACACAGAACTTTTTGTTCCATGAATAAAAATTATTTCCCATTTCTTGTCAAGCTCCCTCCCACTGGAGGGCTTTTGCTTGTGCTGTGTCCTTGGAATGATTAAATACTCCCCTGACTTTCCTTCCCTACTCCCTACCCCTCCTCATACCTAACCATTTTCCTGTCCAATTCCATTTTCCCCTCCTGGTCTCAGTGTAAATTCTTATTGCATTAGGGAAACCTGTCTTGGTGCCTTTATTCAGGTAGAGTGTGTTTAGAATGCTTCCTGCCAGAGCCCTATAGGGCTGTACTTTGTCTTGGAACACTTGGAGCACTTCCCCTTGCCTGGAACTAAGTGGTAGATTGTGCAGTTGTTTGATGGGTGGATGCCTATGTCCCTGCCTGATGGAAACTCATAAGGGAAGGGAGGCCACATTGCTGTGGCAGCTCCAGTACCTGCCGGATCGCCTTCCCCATGGCAGACCCCAGTAAGGTTTTATTAACAGATGAATGTAGGATTCTAGAGAATTGTCTTATATTTTCAAATGTGATTAACTTCAACTACATGTCTTGAGGAAAAGAAGCATACATTCTATATTTGTGGGTCTCTGTAAAAGAATAGGCCAGAGCTGACTTGATTTAGATTCTAAGTTTAATTTGTAGAAACTGATTTTGATCTGAAAAATCTTGCCAGCATAATCCCTATTCAAACCATTCTTTGAACTTTCTAAGGCAAGGGAGCCTTGGAGGCACATAGACTTTATAAATCTCCCCAGGAGGACGGAAAGTCACTTAGGTAAAAGTCCTTGTTAACATCCCACTAAGGTCTACTAGGAAGAGGTCCTCCATGGTGGCGTAGTTACCAGCAGCTATAGATGGGGCAGACTGCATGCTGGCTTTAGATGTAGCCATTGTACAGAGATGGTGGCCTGGGACTTGGGAGGCAGCAGCAAGGTTAGATGGTATATTCACTGCCATTTGGTTGAACAAAGCAGGTCTGGAGTTGGAAACTGAGGCCCTTTGCAGAAAACAGCACCTCTGTGGCTGCCAACACTGGAACAGTTTGACCATTTCCAGTCAAATTACTAAAAATGTCCAAATGTTTACAAGTAGGTAGTTCTTGCCTTTATGTGCTGTGTGGAAACACTGGCCATCCTATTTACAGGTATGGCTGTGTCTTCAAAGTGGGCAGTGCAAAGCAGGCTATGCTAGCCCTGCTGAGGAGTGACCTTCTCCCTTCAACACTACCACTGAGTACAGTGGACATACACTTTGATGTAAAAAATTTGGAAAATATGCAAAAGTTCTAAGATAGTTTCACCACCCTCACATTTTTGCATATGTCCTGAAGATATTTTTCTAAATATCACACACATATGTATACATTGCTGAATTGTTTTAAACATATTTTCATTACTCTCTCCTCTTCATTAATGGTATAGCCTATCAAGAATACTGACTTGAGTGTCAGTTCATAATTGGTTAAACTCTGTTTCATGTTCCATATTCACTGTGCTGCTTCCTAATGCCAGTGTCACTAACTCATCCAAAAAGCTTTGACCACTGTTTGTTGTTTATGTCTCCTCCTGAATTGAACTATAGATTTCCAACCAGCTCAACTGACAAGTCCCCAGGGCTTGGAAAGCCTGGACTGAGGTGATTTCTTGTCCTTCCTGTCTGTATTTTGTGCCATTAGACAGATCATGGTAGTTATTCCTGTTTCCAATGCAGATTCAGGAGCTGTAATAACAGATGATGAATGTGCTTGTTTGGGGTTAGCTTATCCCTGTTTTTCTTCTTTTCTTTTAAACAGTAGGGAGTAGCTGCAAGTGGATCTGGGCACCTTTCCTTCCAGGTACAGGCAACAGAAGAAAGACTAGAAAGTAAGACAGCCAGGGAGGAGTCCGGATGACATGTCCAGGGTGGGTAGCACCAGAGGAGTTGACCTGAGTTGAAACTGAACTTTGAGTAGATTCAGGGCCTTTGGGTGTATCTGAGCAGACTGGCCAATGGCCTTGCTGATGGCTGAGTGAAGGAGATGGGACCAGAGAAGAGGGTGGTCTTCCTCACACCAGACATTCATGGAACCCTGTGGTGAGTCATTTTGTCCATCAGAGCCTTTCTGCCAGGTGAGTGAGGCAATTTCCTAACTGTTTGTTTGGACCTTCAAATTGCCCTAATAGCAGTTAAGTAAGAAAACCATGGAATTGTTAAATGACTGAAGGTATCTAGGAGGGGTACATGACTTCCTGGAAAAAACAGCAGTATATGATCTTATAATCAACAGGAAGCCTAAAGTTAATCTAATTTTTAATTTATAGAGTCACAGCTATATAGAATGGTATTCCCTTTTTATATTAAACAGATCACTGTGGCAGGTGGTAGGGCATCTGAGAAAGCTGGCCTAGGGGCCACACAGGTGTGTCCACATGGTGCTTCTCAGTGGGGGGCATTTTCAATGTCTGGAGACGTTTTTGGTTGTCATTTCAAAGTTGTATAGATGCTACTGGCACCTGTGTATAGCAGCCAGATTTTCCAAAGAATTGTCTAGCCTACCATGTCACCAGAATTGTGTTTGATAAGCTTTGTCTATGGAGAACAAACCTTTTCTAGGCCTCTGGACAGTGGCAATTGGAAAAGAAACCCTAGAGTGCCATCCAGATGATGGCCTGCATGAAGCATGTCAGAGACACATGGCAGCTTTAAAACCAAGATGGTTCTTTTGAGATAGTTATAAAATCTGTGATGGAAGTTAATTTAAATGTGAAGTAACAAAACTGCAAGAAGTTTTTCTTATTATTTTTAGAACAGCATTTATGTTTCTGTCACATCAGCAGTTTGAAATGAGGCATAGTCTGGAATCATTTGCCATAATTTGATATGCTTGATAGATTCCAAGTCCCCCAAAGAATAAAATGAATGAATGTGATCAAGGATCACAGCTGTGTTCTCCATGTTTTTGAAAGCATTTCACACCAGAAAACTTCTAGTTCGGTTCCTCCAATGTCCCTGCCCAAAGGATGCTGTGCTAGCTGCTAGGGGGCTAGAAAGATGTGGATCAAACAGGTTGGCTACGTGTGGCCTCTGTTCAGCCAGTCCTGGAAGCAGGCAGCCCTGGGACAGGTTTATGCAAATTTGTGCAAATGACTGATCCTGTTGGTGTGTTGAAGAGAATGGGGCCCTCTCCAGTTCTTTTCTGCAGGCAAAGAAAGAATGCTGAAGGAATGGTTCAGAAGTACAGCTCTTTGCAGGACTAAAGTGTGTATGCTTTTTCCTAATCAGCATCACAAACAGCAGGTCTCAATTTCCAGCTGCCCGCTGAGTCTGTAGGGTCCTGCAGATTCTGGGAAGCCTGCATCTCCCTGGTTTACTCCTTCCCCCACCAGGTCCCCTGTGGCAGCGAATGGCACCACTCTCCATTCATTGGCCCAAGCCAGACATTAATTATTTTAATTGCCTATCCACCTAATTAAACAAATATTAATTGAATGCCAACTGTGTGCTCACAGTGGTGTGCAAACCCAGGCGTGGTTTCTGCTTTCACAGAGCTTTACTGTGTGGTTGGAGAGTCAGCCATTTATTAAATAATCACACGCTTGAGGATATCATTAAAATAAGTATTATGAGAGAAAGGAGTCTTTGTTTCCTAATGCAACAGGAAACCATTGAAGTGAGCCCGAGTAGGGATGTTTTGTGATCAGAGGAGCATTTTGAAGAGATCTTTCTGGCACCTGAGTGAAGAGTATCCTTAGTGGCAGCAGGCAGGCTGGGTGAGAGAAATCTGTTGCATGACCATCTTGACAGTTCAAGGAAGGGATGGTGGAGGACTGCTCCAGGTGGCAGTGGATGAGAAGTAGATGGAGCCTTGAGATAGTTAGAAGTAAAGCCAACAGAACCAATAGAACAAGGGATGGAATGGATATAGATGAAGGAGGCAAGGTTCCTGATTCAGGCATTAGCTACCATTTCTGAATGGTATGAAAATAGTTTGTATACAACCAGTAACGTGAAAACTTGTGCTCTGTATGTGTAATATGAAATGAACTGCATTCTGCTGTCATAACAAATTAGAATAAATAATTTAATAAAAAGAAAAAAAGAACACTAGGTGAGATCTGGAGTGTTTGGGACTTTTTTGGTGGGAGCTGGAGAGACCATGAGTTTGCTCTTGGACACATTGAGGGAAAGCCACTTTCAGTTCAGAGATGGGGACTTGCTCATAACCTCTGAATTGCTCCTGCCCCTGGAGTCAGGATCTTCCCTCTCCTCCTCCTCCTCTGTACCTTGAGCAGATCTGGCATATATGTGGTGCTTCATAAATATTTGTTGAATGAATCAGTGTATTGGTTTTCAAATTCCCCAAATCCCAAACCAACAAGGAGAGCTGGGGGTCCATGACAAGGATTTTTGTTTGGAGGAATTTTTTCATGCTAAGATAATTTCAGGCCTATGGAAAAGTTGCAGAAATGGTTCACAGAGCACCTACATGCTTATTACTTAGATTTCCTAATTGTTGTTACATTGGCTGTATCCATTTCCCTCTTCATTTCTGTACTATTTAAGAATAAGAGGCAGATATGATGCACTTGCTTAACCCTAAATACTTCAGTGTATACTTCCTAAGAATAAGGACTTTCTCCCTTAATTTGTAGCCTGAATTAGGAAGTTGGCATTAATCTAATAGCACTATCTCATCCATAGACTTTATTCATAGTTCACTAATTGTTCCTTGTAACAAAAGAAAAGAGTTATTTTCTGGTCTTGGATTTAATACAGGATTACAAGATACATAAAGTTGTCTCCTTTAATTCTGAACAATTCCATAGTCTTTTTAAAAAAATCTTTTATAACCTTAATATTTTTGGCAAAGTACAATTATTTTTAGGAATATCTCTCCATTTGGTTTTGTATGATATTGTCTCACAATTAAAATGAGGCTGTACTTTTTTAAAAATAGAAAACAAATTTTAATTTTTTTTTTTTTTGGTACCAGAGATTGAACTTAGGGGCACTCGACCACTGAGCCACATCCCCAGTCCTATTTTTATATTTTATTTAAAGACCGGATCTCACTGAGTTGCTTAGCGCTTCTCCATTGCTGAGGCTGGCTTTGAGCTAACAATCCTCCTGTATCAGCCTCCCCAGCTGCTGGAATTACAGGCGTGTGCTGCCACACCCGGCAAATTTTAATTTTTTGAAACAAAAATACTACAAACTACTATTGTATCACAAGTTTACTTCTAACAGTCCTGTGGAAGCAAGTGTCTCAGTTGGTGACATCAACAGATGATTAGGACAGGTGATTAGTGATATAAAATGCCATTCCCTACATGCCTGACACACCTCATTTGGGGGTACTCTACACCATATTTAGGCATGTCACATGTTTCTGGGGAGTACAGGTCCTGAGGATTATTATTATTTTTTTTAAGATTGTAGGGTTAACACTTTCCTAAACTGAATATCAACTTTATTTGACAAGTAAAATAATTATAAGCTAACTTTGCAAAGATTACCATATCTCTAATAAAGTCAATGGGGAGTTGAAGTATTTAATTACCAACTTTCTTGACATAGAAATTGAAAAGCGTTTCAGGTAAGTTGCTCGTGTGGAATGCCTGAAACATATTGCAATTAACAATTGGATCTTCATTCAAACAGTAATTTCTCTGTGATTTGTCCTGTTTTGGTTTCTGGTACATTTCTAGGATTAGATGTGCATTTGCATTTATTTTAGAAAGTTAATTTACTACTTCCCTTAAGTTTCTTTTAAAAACAAGGGCGCAGTTTACTCTGCTTTGTCAAAAGGGGAACACCTTTTGTTTTCTGACTTAGTGATTTCAGGGGATATAATTTGCCTACAGAGATTTGCTGAATTTTGCATTCTGAGAATTCTCCTGCCCCATCCTGAGTTTTAGAAGTATTTTGTTATAGCTATAGAAAGCTGACTAAGTTGCAGTAAGGCTTAAATGTTCTATTCACAGTGTTTGGGATGGGACTTAGCACACAGCAGGTGCTCTGTAAGCGCTGCCTTCCTCATTACAATTGTTCTCTTAGTACCTTCACAGTGGTGTGGAACACTATACTGACTTTGGCATCAAAGAACCAGTTGTGCCATTGAAGAGAGGGCTCTCTTGTGAAACAGCCCTTGATACTCCAGGGCTGTCAAGCACATGCAGCATCATCAACTGCCCCCTCTGGACATTCCTCCTTCCAACCTCATTTCAGAGAGAAACTTGGAGCCCTGCTTCTGCTGTCCCTACTCCGCTCCTCCCAGCCCTGGGAAGTGTATCAGTGGACTTTAAATAGTCCTTAACCTTGCTGGATCAGGCTGCTCCCTACTCTCAGGTTGTGACATCTTTCTCACTATTTTTCCCATTCACTGAACTGGCCTTCAGCCCTAACTTCTTGCAAGTCCAGATCTGCACAGCTTCATCACCCACTCCTCTTCTGCCTGCCCTCACTGGCAGAGGAAGAGCATCCTATCGCCCAAGGACAGCTATCCCTCCCTATGTTCTGGACAGACCAAGGTGGAATCTGCCCACCATGAGGGATCCTCTGTTGATGGCCCAGGGGCTACTGTGCTCTGGGTGGGATGCTGTCCCTGGCCTGCCCACACACCTGGAACTTAACTTCTGCAGCTACTTGGTGTCCTGTCTCCTTCTACCTTTCACTTGGCCCTCCTACCCTCCACCTGGGTCCAAGCCATGTGAATTTTGTGCAGTACTTTGTGGACAGACTGGAAGTTAGGTCATGTTCTTTTTTGGTTCAGATTTTTTCATTCACTCTCGTTCATAATCCAACAAATATTTATTAACTCTCTGCCCTTTGTTAATTTTGTTCTTGGTGCTGGGAGTAGACTGATTAGGAAGAATGACAGTCTGTACTTTTATGATCTGTAGTCTCCTGAGGTCCCCCTACCCCGTTTTGCCTGGAAGGCAGTTTCTCCCTGTGTTCTCCACACTAAATGTGCAGTTGGACAAACCTTTTTTCAGAATGCAAGGGCCTGTGAGGTCTGTCTACCACCAGAGGGTGCCAGACCATCCAAGTAATTATGTCTGGGATCTGCCACTTGACTATGCACAGAACAACCAGGAGAGCTTGTTAAGCACTGAGGGTTGCCCCACCTCAGAGTTCCTTCAACAGACTTGAATTTCTAACATGTTCTCAAGTGCTACTACTACTGTTGCTACTGCTGCTCCAGGGACCACAGTTCAGTTCCACAGTGGCAGGGACAGCGCTAGGTTAGTACTGTGTCCACAGCCAGCTAATCTGGTTACTCATACCAGGGCTTCCAGGTTCATGAGCCTGTTGGATCCTATTGTTTCAGAGTAAGGGCCTGTCATGGAACCAAGACAGCTGCCTGGTCCTTAGGTGCCATTTCTTATGATTCTGCTGAAAAGAATTCAAGCAAACCACAGTGTAACAAGCAAAATTTAATAGAGTGAGAAGCAGGGGTGGTGTGCTATATAGGCACTGCATGGAGACTACTCTGAAGAAACATTGGTGTGGTGCTCACAGAGTTGGAGTCTTTAAGGAAATGAGGTCCCCCCACCCCATTTTGCCTCTATTTTCCTGCCCCCCTCCTCCATTGGTTTATTACCCTTTGGATTGCCCTCAGCAAACTTCCTTTGTAAGGGTCTTGATGCTCTGATTGCAAGGGAGATTGGGTCATTATGACATAGTTTCAATGTTAAGGGAGGGTCCTGGTGACCTGGTTACAAGAGATAATGAGGACATGGTCTGAAAATAGTAGTTTTCCTTGAGGGGTTATAATTAACTATGATTGGAGGATATCTCAACATATCAGACCTCACTTTTCTGAAGCTTATCTGCTTCCATTAGGGTTCACCATGATTGTAGGTACTAGTACCCTGGAGAGATTATAATTATCTGCAGCTTGGGAGGGTGGGGCATTCCAGCTCTCTTTCCCTAGTGTTTGCCTGTTTACATAAAGCTTTTTGTGGTTTCAGTTTTATGACTCCTAGATTTTCCTTGATGCATAGACTTGTCCATCATTGTTCCTTTCCCCACCCACCTATTCATGGCTAACTAACCTACCTAACATCAAAGATGATCAGACGAAGTTGGCTCATTTCACAGATGAGGAAATTGAGATTTAGACAGTGGAGCAGAGACTTGGAACCCATTCTTCTGATCCTAAGTGTACCTTCTTTTAAATGTTACTCTGGATTTCCCTGGACAGTCTGAGGACAGAAAGGAAATGGACTGACAAGTGAACTGTACTGAGGATACATGAACCAAAAGTGTCAGCTAGTCATCCTGCAGCATGAAAAGCTGGGAAGAGCCCATTCTCAGTGGACTAGTCCTGGCTTTGGATGGATAGGTGTGGGCCTTTGGACCTGACCCTGTTCTCTTAGTCACCCTGATCTTTTCTCTTTGGGGTTTCATTTTCCCATTTATAACCTGAAGGGTTAGTTATAAAAATGCCTCTGATGTGGCTGGGTTCAGAAAGTCTTGGGAGAAAAAGCTGAATAGTCACAGTTTGGGTTCTCAGGGAAATTGGGGGGTACTTGGGGAGGTAAACCTAGAGGATCTTCTTGTGTAAGTATCCCCTGGTTTTCAAATCCAGTGTAAACCTTCACCAGAGGGTCTTATGATGAAAGGTGTAGTAAGAAGAACATAGGAGGACACCTCAATAAGCTCTGTGGGTTAGAGCCTGAGGCGATGGGAGACTGCAACAGAGAGATAAGACACTTGACCCCCCTCACCCAAACCGCTATCCACCTATTTCTCTGAGCCTCTCTTCCCATTTTGTATTCTTACACCAGAGCCCATGTTCTAGTTGTCTTTCTATCATACCTTCTTCTTGGTTTAAAAGAAATAGATTTTATATACATATGGATATACATATATAGAATATAAAATATATATTACAAACATATGAAAAAAATAGAATTCATTTCAATAAAAATGTCTTATCCTTGCCCTAGGAGAGTCAATGAGGTGTGATAGTGAGACATAACCATTCCAGGGATGGAATCCCATTTCTGCCACTTGGAGAAATGTCTTAACCTTTTTGGGCCTCACTTTCCATGTTTATATAGTAGAAAAACAAAAACAATGCTCATGTTCCTCTAAATAATTCACACATTGGGAACTATTGTGGGAATTAAATAAGATAAACATGTAAGACATGTAAAGCCAGTGTCTGCCTCTTGGTAAGAATCCAGCAAATGCTTATTACACGAGAGTCTATAACAGGACTCTGATCAGGAGTCACTGGGAGGGCTTTCCAGTAGCAGGTGCTTTAGAATCTAAAGGGAAGAAAGGCCTTGTTGACTATACCATTGTTCAAACTCTGGGTAAAGTTTTCTCCTTAAACTTTAAGATTGATAGTTAAATGCCTTAGGGCACAACCAGATAAGGAAGGAAGGCTTCCATCCTTCAAGCTGCTGAATTAGTAAAACAAGGGGATTAGAGATCTCATTCAAGAAACTCCTAAAGGAGCTACTTCTAGACGATGGGACGTGACTGCCAATGGAAGTTCTCAGGTGCAGGGAGGAATGACAAGACAATAAGCGGTGAACACAAGAAATATAAATATGCTCTGACCATACATAATAACAGGATATACTTTATAGGGTGAGTAGAGAGAAAGCTGTGTGGTTCAGGGCTACTAAACTTTTGCTAAATATGTATAATGGTTTTAGAATGATAATCGATGCCTTTACCATAAGGAGTTTCTAAACTAGTGGAACAACAAATAATAGAATGAAACCTGTATTTTAGTTAGCTTTTTCGCTGCTTTGACCGAAAGACCTGACAAGAACAATTAGAAGAGGAAAAGTCTATTTTAGGGCTCTTGGTTTCAGAGGTCTCAATCCATAGGCAGCTTTATTCCTCAGGGCTCAAGGTGAGACAAACATCAGGGTGGCAGAGTGTGATGGAGGGAAGCATCTTACATGATGATCAAGAAGCAGAGAGAGAGTAAGCTCAGGGCAATAAATATATAACCAAAGTCATGCTCTAACATGGCTCTTCTAGCCACACCCTTCAGTTACCACTCAGTTAATCCCCATTAGGGGATTAATTCACTGTTTGTTTAAGAATCTTATAACCCAGTCTTTTCACCTCTGAATGTTCTTGCATTGTCTCTCACATGAGCCCCTTTGGGGGACAATCAAATCCAAACCATAACAGCCTATAACCCTTTCAATAAAATAGTAATAAAGCAGGGAAAAAGAAAATGTATGACAAATAGCTGAAAAATGGTAGAAATAAATTTGTCTATCTAAATAATCTGAATAAATGTACTGTTATTTCAGGTTAGGAAACAAACGTTGTCTAAGTAGATTTAAAAAGAAATAGAGGCAAATGTGGTTTATAAGAGATATAATGTGAATTCCCTTTAGAGCTTTAATTGTGTAGATAATGTTTTTTAAAATTTTTTTTTAGTTGTAGTTGGAAACAATATCTTTATTTATTTTTATGTGGTGCTGAGGATCGAACCCAGTGCCTCATACGTGCACGGCTGGCACTCTACCACTGAGCTACAGCCCCAGCCCCTGTAGATAATGTTTTATTTCTTAAGATGGAAATCTGTATAAATTTTTGTTCCCTTTTCTATGCCTTAAATTTTTCCAAATGTTATGTTTTAAAAATCTATTTAAAGTTAAATGACAATGAAGAATATATTTTAGGTAATATGATAGTTAATACCAGCTGGGCATGGTGGTCCATGGCTGTAATCCCAGTGACAGTGACAGGTGAGGCTAAGGTAGGAGGATCTCAAGGTAGAGACCAGCCTCAGTAATTTAGTGAGGCCCTGCCCCAAAATAAAAATTAAGAAAGGGCTGGGGGTGGAACTCAGTGGTAAAGCAGTCCTGGGTTCAACCCCCAGTTAAAAAAAATAAAGGTGGATACCAAATATTTTTAGGTATGTATTATGGATTTGTGACTGAAGTCTATATGTATGAAGAATAAAAGGAAAACAAAAAACTCAAGAGGAATGTTTTTAAAATATAAAGACAGACAATTCAAAAAGTGTAAAAAAAAATCACTAAATCATGTTTAGTTTCATTAATAACTAATGAAATAAAAGTTGAAACAAGCATACTTTTGCCCATTAGCTTGACGATAATTAAAAAGCCCTCTAATATCCTGAGTCAGTCAAGAAGTTTGTGCATTTTGTGGGAGTGAAACTTAGTGTACCATTCTGGTGGTGGCAAATGTTTATAAACTCTGGTTCAGTAATTTGAGTATACTAATTGATTTTTAAGAAAATAATCAGTGTGAGAAAAAATGTCATTAAGAAATTATATTGCAGTGTTGTTTATAAAGATAGAAGTAAATAAATATAAATGTGCAACAAGGATAACTAGTAATGGAATCTAGATGTCCTTCGGTAATATAAACTTTGTGTATGTACAGTATTTCAATGGCCTACCAATTAGGTATAACATTGATGAAATAGTTCTACTTATTTGTATTTATATGTGTGAAGAGAACAGTCTGGAATCATCTGGTAAAAAGTTAATCATAATTATCACTTTATGTGTCATGATATTTTCCAGCTGTTTTAGTCGTGTAAATTATTAAGAGTTTAAAAAGAGAACACGTTCCAAATTTATATGTCATATTTTGTATTAGGTGATTAAAAGCATTAACTTTTAAATCAAACATATGTTAGTTTGCATGCATTTCAGCTCTGTCACTTAGCTGCATAACTCTAGGCTGGTCACTTAGACTCTTTGATTTCTTTAAATCTGTAAAATGGTAAATGTTCTCCATTGAGCATGTGTGTAAATGGATGATTCATGTAATGTGTTTAGTATAACCTTCCAACAGTGTCTGTGCCCAGGAACATTAGCTGTTATCACCATCAGGATTGTCAGCACCATCCTGGACCTGAGGATGTTTCACAAGGACTTGAGCAAGGTTCTCAAATGACCTAACAATAGCAGCATTGAGGAGTACATGTGGGAACATTCATAATTTCCTGACACTAGGAACATGTTCCTGACACTGGAACACTCATTGTGAGTAAAACAATAAGTTATGTCCAATGTCTTTATATATAAAGACTCTACCTGCCTACACTTATCTCCCAATATAGTAGTCCTTTCAGATCATTTTTTAAATCTTGTTTTTGTGGTATGGGGAATTGAGCCCAGAGTCACTTTTTATTTATAATTTGAGACAGGGTCTCACTAATTTGCTGAGTGTCTCGCTAAATTGCTGAGGCTGGCCTCAAACTTGAGATCCTCTTACTTTAG
Source organism: Marmota marmota marmota (assembly GCF_001458135.2). Taxonomy (NCBI): domain Eukaryota; kingdom Metazoa; phylum Chordata; class Mammalia; order Rodentia; family Sciuridae; genus Marmota; species Marmota marmota. The sequence continues at coordinate 475,812 of NW_026000196.1, forward strand.
CTTCCCAATTCACTGGGATATCAAATGCTACCATGCCTGCCTCCTGTTAGATTATTAATCCATCAAATACATTAATCCACTGATTAGGTTACAGCTCTCATAATTTAATCATGAACTTTGGAGGGATACCTCATATCTAAACCATAACAATTACTAAAAGATATACTGAGTGTATTGAGATTGCTAATTCCCTTCCATATTAATAGTAAGACTTTTCTGCGAATATGCTAGATTTACAGTGCACTCAGTGAAGCATTTGGTGATTTTGTGTGTGTGTGTGTGTGTGTGTGTGTGAGAGAGAGAGAGAGAGAGAGAGAGAGAGAGAGAGAGAGAGAAAGTCTTACAGTATGTTTTGTTTTGTTTTGAGTACTGGAGATTGAACTCAGAGGCACTCAACCACTTAGCCACATCCCCAGCCCTATTTTGTATTTTTTTTAGAGACAGAGTCTCACTGAATTGCTTAGTGCATCGCCATTGCTGAGGCTGGCTTTGAACTTGGGTTTCTCCTGCCTCAGTCTCCCCAGCTGCTGGAATTACAGGTATGTGCCACTGCACCTGGCAATAGTATGTTTTACTAGGATTCTTTCATCTGTAAAAGACAGCCCAATATACACTAGATTATACAAACTGTAAAGGAATTATAAAACTAGATATCCAGGTGAGCATTTGGCTAGGGAAAGATACAAGAGTGCTAGTGATATACTTGAGATACTATGTCTCTTCCCTGTAGTCCCTTATTCAATTTCCTCCTATATTGGTCTTTTTCTCTGGTAGGTTCTACCCACATGGTGGTCCAGTTTCCTCTTGTTAGTGGAAAGTCCTGCTGAGGTCCTGGGTGCAATAGCTAACTGACATCCCTGTCATTAGAGTACACCATGTTGTGTGTGGCTAGAGGTGGGCATGTGTCCACCTGAGGAGCCCCCTTGGGGGTACATACCCAAGCCACATGGACCTGGAGTGAGAGAGGGGACATGGCTCAAATGAGGCTTTGTGTGGTCACCAGAAGAGAGAAGCAGACAGGATGGGTGGTTCAACAGGTGTCGGACCCTGACTGATAAGGTACTTTCATTTGTCACGGGTTATAGTTGCTTCATTAAGTTTGCACAATACTCCCATGAATTTTTATTCTGTGATATTTTATTCCCCCCCACCTTTTTTTTAAATTGAGGAGATGGCCCCAGAGATGTCCAGAGTCTTGCCTACTTTGGCAGGAAGACATAGTGGTCACCTCAGGTCTGAATAGAGGTCTCTCTCCCTCAGTGAGCTGCTTCTCCAATTGAGATGTCTCCTCTCTCAGCACCATCACAGTCCAGCCATGGCAGTGGCCTTTTCAGTGTTTTATTATGGTGTCCTTTTGTCACAAACAGGTAAAATTTTACCTGTGGATGGAAACCAAAGCAATCATATTCTTACTTTCCTTTGGCCTAAAACTTTCCCTTTCAGTTGTCTGAGTAATAATTTTTCTTTTGCTTTATTGATGCAACAGTTTTTACTGTTTTCTTCCAAAACCGCCCTTAAAAAAAAACACACACACACACAAATAACAGAGAATAGATTTTTTTATTTGAAATATTACTGTCATTCATTTTTAAAAAAAAAAATTAAATTTTAATTTGTTATATATAACAACAGAATGCATTACAATTCATATTACACATAGAGCACAATTTTTCATATCTCTGGTTTTACACAAAGTACAGTCACATCCTTGTGTCTTCATACATGTACATGAGGGAGGGGAAGGGAGGGGGCATACGGGTTGGAAAGAGTGGAATATAATGGTCATCGTTACCTCACTGATTGTTTCTTTTGCTGAGAAGAAGCTTTTTAGTTTGAATCCATCCCATTTATTGATTCTTGATTTTAATTCTTGCACTACAGGAGTCTTATTAAGGAAGTTAACCTGTCACACAAACTCACTTCCAGAAACCAGTGCAACCCAGGGTCTGTGTTTTGAAGGCTTTTAAAGTAGAGCTGTCTATATCTATGGCTGCTTTTAAGGCTCTGACATGAATTCTGTACAATTCCTTGAATAAAACAAATCCTGTTCTATAGCCAGGATGGTTGAGATTGAAGGATCAAATAAGACATCCAACAAATGAGTTATTCAAATAAAAAGATTTAATGAAGGTATTTTTGCAGAGTAATTTGGGATATCAGGTCATAGTCAACTGCTTGTGTCCAAGGCTTGGCATACTGGTTTGTGTTCTGTATATGGGTGAAATCTGCTTATGTAACTTCAGACTGTTTCAGGGATTCAAACATGCCTTCAAATAGCTACATGGCCATGGAGTCTTGGTCTTTTTAAACATGTAACAGACTTGCTGTTTCTGCAAACACAGTTCTCCAAATGGCTATTATTTTATTTGGAAAACTAATGGCTGGGTTTCTTTTTCACTGTCTTCCATAAGGATTGCTATTTCAGTTGAGCACCATTGCTGCAGGATGACCTCTGAGGGACAAGTTCCATAACTTACTCCCAATTTTAAGTTCCTAACTCTATCCACAATGCTCAATTGAATTAAGCATTTATCAGAACTGGACTTAAAAAAAATGAAAATACCATTTATTGGGTGCATGGATAAAAAGAAAAACTAGAAATGTGATTGGTTACTTGTCTCCTTTCATTAACAGTAGCCAGGGAAAGGACTCTTGAGGTTTGTGCTGCCGCTGCTTCTGTTGCTGCTTCGACTTCTTCCTCTTCCTACATCCCCAGACCTTTTTATATTTTATTTTGAGACAGGGTCTCACTAAATTGCCTAGGCTGACCTTGAACTTGTGATCTTCCTGCCTCAGCCTCATGAATTGCTGGGATTACAGGTGTGTGACACCAGGCTCAGCCTGTGCTGCTTCTTAAGATTATTGGTGGCTCCTCAACCATACCACGGACATGAGTATTTTCCATTTTCAGCACAGAGAAGTAGAGTTGGGTTTCAGGGTGTTGTCTTAATAATATAAATGCAGTATCAATTGTAGCTGCTCCAGAATTAAGAGCAAAACTCAACTTCTCAATTTCCCCTTTCTCCCAAGGCTACTACATCGCAAAGGAGAGGGCTGAGGAAAAGGAGAGTTGGGTTAATGCAAGAGCATGATTATCTCTCTCATTGGGTGGGTTTTGTTTTTGTTGTTGTTGTTGTTGTTGGCACCAGATATTGAATCCAGGGGCACTTAACTACTGAGCCACATCCTCAGCCCTTTTTATTTTATTTTTTTAAATTTTGAGACAGAGTTTCACTAAGTTGCTAAGGGCCTTGCTAAGTTGCTAAGGCTGGCCTTGATCTTGCAATCCTCCTGCCTCAGCCTCCTGAGTTGCTAAGATTACAGGTGTGTGCCACCATGCCTGGCTAATTGGGTTGTTTTTTTAAGGAGGTTCATGAATAGGGAAAAAACATGTTGTTCTTGACTTTGTTAAATTATTTTATTTAGAGGAATACATTCCACAAATTAAAAAAACAAAAACAACAACAACAAAAAAGTCCTTCTGGCTAGGTGCTGTGCTGTGCAGCAGCTATATTAATCAACTCAGGCTACATAACAAAATGTGGCAAAATATGACTGGGTAGCTTAAACTGCATAAACACAGTATGACTAGGTAGCACAGAGATTTTTTTACAGTTTGGAGGTTGGGAGTTTCAGGATTAAGATGCTAGCCAATTCAGTTCCTGATGAGGATCCTGGCTTATAGACAGCCATCTTCCTGATATGTTCTTACATGACAGAGAAAGGGGGGAAGCAAGGTCTCTGATGTCCCTCCTCCTCCTCCTCCTCCTCCTCCTCCACTAATCCTATCAAGGGAGCCCCACCCTGATGACCTTATCTAAACCTATTTGCCTCCTAGAAGCCCCATTTCCGAGTACCATCACATTGGAAGTTACAACTTCAAAGTAAGCATTTTGGTGAACACAACTTAGTAGCACTAGCACAAAATTATTTTAGTGAGATGATATTGTAGTGACCCATGTTTGAGCAATAAGGACATAGACTTGAGTAGAAAAGAAAGAAAGACAGACATCAGTCATTAGCAAATATTCTGACCCATGAGATTAGTCCCTGCTTTGAGGCTTGTGTCACTTCTCTGCCTCTGTGAAGACACATTTTAAAATTATTTCTTCATTCACAGCTCAAATTAATTCTGTATTGAACTGTCTTACTTTGGTTTTTGTATTTTTATAAAACTAGGTATTTTACTTGTTACTGTTTTGGGAATCGACATATGTAAATGATAAGAAATACAAAATATGTTTAGGTCTTATGTCCAACTTTTCTTCAAATACTTTCCCAAGATAACAAGATGTGCTGCTTAGTTTTGAACACGAGTAGTTGGTACGTGATCTCTGATACAATACAGGTACCCAGAAAACCTCAGAGGAAGGAAAGCAGCATTGAAACCTCAAGATATAAAGAATGAGGATGTGCTAAAGGAGGAAGTGGAAGTCTGATTGCCAAATGGTTTGGACAGGAACAAAATTCAGTTCAGTGTTAGAATGTACAGTTAACTGTGAGACTTCTGGTATAACCATAAGTAGAGTTATTGAAGATGATCCTTAGGAAGATACAGGTTTTGGAGTCATAGATAGTTCCCTTGGAGTCATAGGACACACCATGGCCTGACACATACCTGGGCCTTGTTTGGTATTCTTTAGGGACATATGACGCTTTCATTAACAAAGCAAATTGTTCTACATTTAGCTCACAAGGAACTCGCCTCTTACTGTCCTCACTTGCCCTCACTGTCAAGGTCACCCACCATCTAGGGCTTGGGATGTGGCTCAGCAGTAGAACAGTTGCCTAACATGAGTGAGGCCCTATACCATGAATCCCCTTCACTGTTCCTTTATCCCTAGTACCCCACCCCCACCACACACATATACACAAAAGATCGCCCATGCTCAGCAGCTCCTGTGGATGATGCTGAGGGGCAATCTGTATTGTCCATTGTGTTTGTCCATGAGCTTAGTACTATGCCTTGTTTACCACATTTGCACAATAAAGCTGTGTTTGTTGAATGACTGAGGGGAAGATTGGCGTGGGAGAGAAGGTGCCAAGATTTAGGTGCTGTCTCCAGTCCTGAAAGAGACAGCACTGTGGAATCTTTTATCCTTACCATATCTATTCATGGGTTTAAAGGGCTCTAGGGAGATTGTTGAATAGTATCATCAATACTCATATATGCACTGTCATTTAACCTTGCTTTTCACAAGGTTTTGGACATTATCTCATGAGTAGAGGTGGTGCATAATTATAGATGGAAGGGAATCAGACTAATGTGTGGTTTCATGGGTGAGCAATTGAGGAAGCTGGCTGTGATCCTAGTTCTTCTGGCCTGTGTTCTCCTACCCCTGCCCTGGTATTGGGGATTCAATCCAGGGGTATCACTGAGCTATGCCCCCAATCCTTTTATTGTTTTGAGATGGGGGTCTTTCTAAATTGCTAAGGCTGGCCTTGAACTTGGAATTCCCCTACCTTATCCTCTCAAGTAAGCTGGGATTTCAAGCTTGCACAACCACTCCTGGCCTCAATGGCTTATTTATTTATTTAGTTGTAGTTGGACACGATACTTTTATGTTATTTATTTATTTTTATGTGGTGCTGAGGATCAAACCCAATGCCTCGCATGTGCTAGGCCAGCGTTCTACTACTGAGCCACAACACCACCACCCCCCTTCCTTCCCCATCAATGGCCTATGTTTTCAAACACTATATCATGTTGAACTTTGAACTTTACATAGTAACTGCAGGTCTTAGAGATCAGGTCCTCGGCCCCCCTAGTGTTGAAGATTAAACAGCACAGAAATGTTGAGGGAAGCGTAGAAAACAAGTTTTATTTAATAGAAGGACAAAGATAGCAGACTTCTCTAGAGAGAAGGGGACCAAGTGCCCATGGGAGTGAATGTGTGTTTTGCTCTTTTATAGATACCAGACCCCATCTTCTTCTCTTTTTTCTCCATTTTTGTGCCTAAGGGCAGGAAGGAGCAGCACAAGGGGTAATCTTTAGCAACTCTATTGTGCTGGGAAGTGTGACCTGGAGGTGTTGGCTGTTAGCCAGCGCTCATCTTCTCAACCCCCATCATTTATTACCCAGACTGCTGCCTCAGTTTGTTAAGGAATGTCACATTTCCTGTCCCCTTAGGCCAGGCAGGGCTGCAAGCCAATTGCTTTTTGGCAAAGAAAGCATGTGGGGAGTCAGTACAGTGGACTTGTTTTATAGACTTATTCTCTTAATCTCATGTTCCCACATCCTCATCTTCATTTGTACCCTTATAATTTATGTGAAATCTGTGTCCGCTGAAGTGCCCTTAGCTGATAACTGTGGAAACTGAGGTTGAAGAAGGGCGTGGTCACAGGGAGGAGGAACTAGGAGAACTGGACTTTAAACCTTGTCTTCATAAGCCCCTGCGACATGCTATTTTTGGAAGCAGACTTTTCAGTTTTTAATAGGAGTGAATTCTGCTCTCTTCTATAAGAGAGAGAAAGAGGACCTGAAGAAGGCAGAGAACACTATTACTTTAGTATACAATTCCCAACTTTTATTCCCTGCCATCTGTCAATATCCACTTCTGATCTCTGGATCTAGAAGTATACACAAATAATTTGTAATGTATAATGAACTGAATCCTGAAACATTCTTTGACACCTATTTCTTGCTAAGAAGTATATTGAAAAAGATGTGGGATTTATTTGATACAATGTACATCACTGGAAGATTCTTTCTTAATCTTAGAATACCCTCTCTGTATTCCAGGACTCCTTTTAAGATAGAAGAAATTAACTTGACAGATGTAGTTTTTCATAACAAAGGAATGGTATAGCCTGATAGGCTTCCTTGAAGTTCCTAACGTCTAATAAGAAGTATATATTTGACCTTCCTCTATTTCCTGACATTAGCTCCTAAAATCCTTGGCCTCTCTGGAATTATATATAAGAGTATCAGATGAGATGGCTGTGACTGGGACTTCTAGGTGGCTTCAGGATAGGGACTGTCACCAGAAAGACCTAAGCAGGACTAGAGGACTGGGACTTTCAACCCAGCCCCCTGGGTTGAGGATGAGGGGCTAGAGATCCAGTTAATCACTAGTGGCCAATAATTTAATTTTTCTTACATAATGGAACCAAGGTAAAACCCCCTAAATGTTGGGGGTCAGGGTCATTCCTGTTGGTGAACACATGTAGGTTCTGGGAGGGTGGCAGAATCCCAAGAAACTCAGAAACTCCAACCCCCATTTCTTGCCCTACTCATCTTTTTCACTTGGCTGGTTGCATCTTTGTGTGTGTGTGGGGGG